>NW_024070197.1:39907304-40165804 GCF_014754425.2 Oryx dammah
GCTGCTTTGACATCTGGGGCCATGTTGATACTGGAGGGACTGCCTCTCCCAGGTTCGCTAATTCCTAGAGGCCTGCAAGCACATATAACATATGCATGCTAATCAATCCAGAGCCCATACCTCAACCACCTCCTTCACTGGGACACTATCCTCTTCCCTAATCATCTCAGGGCTAGGTACCAAACAACCAGAGACAGCACTTTTACCCTAGAGCCCACCGAGGTGATTCAAACTAGCCAATCCTAAGCCTGCTCACCATGCCTTCTTACAGAAACCACTAAGGCTTTTGCCACGTGTTCCCCTTACTTCATGTGCCCCGACTGACCTCAGTGCTTCCTCAGTGGCCCTGCATAGCACGATCTGCCGCCTGTTTCTAGAGAAATGTGAGTAGAAACTTCTTCCCTCATGACAGTCATATCCCTGTCTGGATATCTTACCATACCTTATTATAGCAAACCTTCAGTTCAGTTCAGTTGCTCAGTCGTGTCCGACTCTTTGCGACCCCATGAATTGCAGCACGCCAGGCCTCCCTGTCCATCACCGACTCCCGGAGTTCACTCAGACTCACGTCCATGGAGTCAGTGATGCCATCCAGCCATCTCATCCTCTGTCGTCCCCTTCTCCTCCTGCCCCCAATCCCTCCCAGCATCAGAGTCTTTTCCAATGAGTCAACTCTTCGCATGAGGTGGCCAAAGTACTGGAGTTTCAGCTTTAGCATCATTCCTTCCAAAGAACACCCAGGGCTGATCTCCTTTAGAATGGACTGGTTGGATCTCCTTGCAGTCCAAGGGATTCTCAAGAGTCAAATACTTATATACATTTGTGTTTTCTACTTTTTGAAAACAGTTTTACTGAGACATAATCCACATACTATTTAATCACCCACTGAAAACGTGTAATTCACAGATACATGTGTATGTATGACTGAATCACTTTTGCTGCACACCTGAAACTAGTAACATTGTTAATCAACTATAATATAAATTAAAAACTAAAAGTAAATTTAAAAAAATGGCAGAATGTTGATATGATGGGTGATGGGTACCTGGTTTATACTGTTTTCTCTACTCTTGCGAATGTTTTAACATTTCCATAATAAAAGGGTTAAAAAGAAGTGTGATGGGGTGAGTGGGAGGAAATCTCAAAAAAAAAAAAGTGGGTTTTAATATAGTCACAGATTTGCACAACCAACACTACAATTAATTTCAGAATCTTTCCATTACCCAGAAAAGAAACTCCTCACCCAGAGCAGTCACTCCCTAGGCCCCCTAATCTATCACTCCCTTGACAACCTCTAATTACTCTGTTTCTCCATATTTGCCTACTCTGGGCATTGCATGTAAATGGTACTATAGAGTAATAGTCTTTTGTGACTGACTTCTTTCACTTAGCGTGTTTTTTCAAGGTTCATCCATGTTGGAGTATGTATTAGTAGTTTATTCTTTTTTATTGCCAAACAGTATTCCATTATATGGATATACCACTTTCATTTATCAATTTATCAGTCGTTAGACATTTGGATTGTTTCCCCTTTCTGGCGACTACAAGTAATGCCGCTATGAACACTCATGTACAGGTTTCTGTGTGGACAACTGTTTTCATTCCTGCTGGGTATACGCCTGGGAGTGGAACTGCTCATTTATATGGAAACTCTATATTTAACCTTTTGAGGAACTGCTAGACGGTTTTGTAAACTCTGCACTATTTTACATTCCTACTGACAGTATATGAGGGTTTCAATATTTTCCACATTCTTTCCATTTGTTATTACCTATCTTTTTGGCTACAGCCATCCTAGTGGGGGTGAAGTGGTATCTTTCTGTGGTTTTGATCTGCAACTCCCTGATGATTAGTGAATTGAAAATCTTTTCATCTGTTTACTGGACATGAATAGATCTCCTTTGGAGAAATGCCTATTCAGATCTGCTCATCTTAAAATGGGGTTGTCTTTTGGTGCAGCCACTATGTAAAACAATAAGGAGGTTTCTCAAAAGAAAAAATGCTAAAAATAGAACTACCATATGATCCAGCAACTTCACTGGGGATATATACTTGGCGAAAATGAAAACATTAATTCAAAAAGATACAGGTATCCAATGTTCGTAGCAGCACAGTAGCCAAGATATGGAAACAACTCAAGTGCCCATCCACAGGTGATAAAGAAGATGTGTGTGTGTGTGTGTGTGTGTGTGTGTGTATGTATATGTATATATATACACAATAGACTACTATTCACTCATAAAAAAGAATGAAAATTTGCATTAGCAGCAACGTGGATGGACCGAGAAAGCATCATACTTAGTGAAATTAGACAGAAACAAATACTGTATGACATCACTTATATATGATAGCTGAAAAATAATACAAACAAATGTGCCTGCAAAACAGAAACAGACAGACAGATACAGAAAACAAACTAATGGTTACCAGAGAGGAGAGGGAAAGGGGGAGGAGCACATTAGGTACGGGATTAAGAGACACAAACTACTACACATAAAACAGGTAAGGAACAAGGATATATTGTAGAGCACAGGGAATTATAGCCATTATCTTTTAACAACTTTCAATGGATAATAACCTGTAAAAATACTGAGTCACAATGCTGTACAACTGAAACTAATATTGTAAATCAATACTACTTCAAAACAGAGTTGTCTTTTTATCATTGAGTTGTAAGAGATTTTAATATATTCTGGATGTAAGTCCCTTATCCAATATATAATATATAAACATTTTCTCCCCATTCTGTGGGTTATTTCCTTCCCTGATAGTGTCCTTTAAATCACAAAAGCTTTTTAATTTTGATGAAGTTCAGTTTATTTTTGATTCTGTCACTTGCGCTTTTGGTTTCATATCCAAAAAGGCTCTGTCTAACCTAAGGTCAGGAAGATTTATGCCTATGTTTTCTTCTAAGAGTTTTAAAAGTTTAAAGACAAATACCATATGATTTCACTTATATGCAGAATCTCAAAATCAAATCAAGTGAACAAACATAACAAAACAGAAATAGACTCATAGATTCAAAGAACAGGTGGTTGCCAGAGGGGAGGGAGGTCGCGGGAACGAGTGAAATGCAGGGAGGGAGATGAGGAGGTACAAACTTCCAATTATAAAATAAATGCATCAATGGAATGAAATACACAGAATGGGAAATACAGTCAATAATACCATAATAACTTTGTATGGTGAGATGGTAACTAGACTTATTGTGATCATTCTGTAAAGAAATATCGAATCACTATGTTACACCTGGAATTAACAAAGTGTTCTAGGTCAATTATACTTCAATTAAAAAAAAAGATTGCTGTGGCCATTCCAGGTTCCTTGAATTTCTATACAAATTTTAGGATCAATTTATAAATTGCTGCAAAAAAGCCACCTGGGATTTTGATAGGAATTGCATTTAATCCACAGATCAATTTGGGGAGTGTTAACATCTTAATGAG
This sequence comes from Oryx dammah, assembly GCF_014754425.2. NCBI lineage: Eukaryota > Metazoa > Chordata > Mammalia > Artiodactyla > Bovidae > Oryx > Oryx dammah. Next base: position 39,910,751 of record NW_024070197.1, read on the forward strand.
ATGAAGTTTTCCAATCCACGCACATGGACTTTCTTTCACCTTCTTTCTTAAATAATGGAGAAGGCAATGGCAACCCACTCCAGTACTCTTGCCTGGGAAATCCCGTGGATGGAGGAGCCTGGTGGGCTGCAGTCCAGGGGGTCCTAAAGAATCAGACATGACCAAGTGACTTCCCATTCACTTTTCACTTTCATGCATTGGAGAAGGAAATGGCAACCCACTCCAGTGTTCTTGCCTGGAGAATCCCAGGGATGGCGGAGCCTGGTGGGCTGCCATCTATGGGGTCGCACAGAGTCGGACACGACTGAAGTGACTGAGCAGCAGCAGCAGCAGCAGCAGTATACACGTTCCTCCACGTTTCATGTTTGTTTTACTTAGCAACACGGCCTGGAGACACTCTATCCATGGTGGTGTATATTCGCATTCCTTTGTGCTACTGAAAAGCACTCTGCTATGCACATGCACCACATTTATTCAACCAGTCCCCTATTGATGGACACTGGAATGGTTTCTAACTTTTGCTATCACAACCAATGCTGCAAAGAATATCTTTCTGCACACATCTTTTTGTACTTTTGCCAGTGTATCTTTGGGAGAGACCTTCAGAAGTGTGACAGCTGGGTCAAGAGTAAATTCACTAACTACTGCCAAATTCTCTATCCCACCAGCACTCTATCCCCACCAGTTGTAAGTGAGAATGTATTCAGAGGCCAGTGATTTTAAGGCATACCAGGGTTGGGAACCTTGAAATGTAAAAATTAGCTATGAAAATTATGAGGAAAGTCATCGAGGTGGCTGGTGCCCAGAGGAAGTGTGCAATTCACGGACTGTGCGGTGCATTCGCAGAAGCCCTGACTGGGGTGGGGGAGAGGGGAGGTGGCGGGAGGGACCATGGAGGCAGGCAATCTGGGGTAGGGATGATGCTACTAATACGAACAAAGGTTGTTTCCCCTTCTCAGGGCGGAGAAATCCAAAGGTTCCCTGCCCCAATTTTTCCAAGCCAGAAAGCCTCTCCTGAGCAGAAAGCCAGAGAAGCTGAAGTCAAACAGTCCAGTCCCAGGAGAACAGGAAGACAAAAGCTGTTCTCAAAACAAAGTCCAGAGGCCTGGGTTAGTCCCACCTATCAGATACTGACTGAAAATCCTGGACAGCTCACTTGTCCAAGTTTCCTTTTTTTCCTGCTAAAATGTGGAGGAAAGCCCTGCCTCTCTCACTTCTCAGGCCTGTGAAGACCAGTTGGGAGAATGCCCATGATAAGCCTTCAGGAACTGAAAATGCCTCACAAACATGAGGGATTCTCACTGTCCAAGCTGGATTGGAGTTCTGGTGTGATCACCTGCTATCTGACTCCTCAATATAAAAAGCAGACAGTCACACTTATTTCAAAGGGTTATTTTATTTCACAGGAAAGTACATAATGCATGTAAAGTACTTGGCACAGTGTCTGACAAAAAATAAGTGCTTTAAAAGGTAGGTTAGTAGTATGAGCACAGAAAATGTTATAATCTGCTGTTTAACTCTGGGCAAATAAAATGGTATACATGTTTTGCCTGATCATGGGGAAAACTGTGAAAGAACAATCAAGTTAATGGCACTGATCACCTTGGAGCGTAAAGTCAGGCAGAGAGTGATTGCTGACTTTTTCTTTGTATCCGAGGTTGTTTGGTTTCTGAGCTGAATGGAAAAATTCAATGAGGCATCGCCCGTGGGAAAAGAGGGGGATGTAACTGACGATGAGATTGGGGTTCACAGCTACTGATAACATTCTATGTCTTAACTGTGCAGTGTGCACAGCGGTATTCATTCACTTTACTACTATTTACACCATGAGTCGGCAAACAACTCCGTAAAAGGCAGACAGCAAGTACTTCAGGCTTTGCCGGCCATACAGTCTGTCATTACTACTCAACTCGGCTACTGTAACACAAAGGCAGCATAGACAATACATAAACAAGTACGTGTGGCTGTGTTCCAATAAAACTTTAACAGGCAGCGGGTTGCATTTGGCTTCTGGGTCTTAGTCTGCCAACCCCTGATTTATACCTTCATATACGTTATGCATATTCTTTTTATGTGTGAAGAAATTTAACAATTTAAAAATAATCACACACACATGCAAAAAAGCAATCAAATCTGTTCCCTAAAATGAAAAATCCAACACAGTCTATTTAAACAAATGCATTTCAACACAGAACAATTCAATCTTAAATCTACAATCCAATCTTAACTAAAATCTTGAAGACAGAAATTTCTTTCAAAATTTATTTCATGTAAGAAAATTTTCTCTATTCACTTCTTTCCTCTGCCTTCATCCTGTACTAAAATATTCACATCACACTTTATGTCTCTGCCTATCACAGAGATGGAAAAATACAGTCATCAGCCCTTTGGTTTCTTTTTAAGCACCTGCCCCACCCTATACCCATTCTTTCAACGTTCCAACTTCCTCCCCCCTAAAATGATGAATTTAAGGTAGAAAGAGATGAGGAAGAATGGAAATTTACAAGAAAGAGAGCATGACTGATAATCGTTACCAAGAAAACATTTTCCCTTTTCGCTCTTAATGGGCTGTAAAGCTGATGCAATTAAATCATAACTATAGCAACTCAGCTGGCATCACAGCCCTTTCGCTCCAGCAGCATCCTTTCTCATAAGCAAAGCCTGCGTGCTCGAGCCCCGGGGTAACTGCAGGCAGCCAGGAGCTGCAGCAGCAGGAGCCTGCAGGGAGGGCAAGCTAGTGGAAATGTCTGAAGACTGGCTGGGGTGTTGGGCAATAATGTAGGGGGGGCAAGGATGGTTAATATAAAATCCTTGCCAGGGTTCCCCTGATGTGCCTTTACCAATACCAACAGAACCAAGAAAACTTAGTATTTTAAAAAAATAAAATTCTGGGGAGGCCTACATAAGGATTTCTACAACATCCTTACCGATTCAGCATGGCAGCCAAAACATTCAGATCTCAAGATGAGTTGAAAAAAGCAAATGTGGCTGTTATACTCATCCTGGTGACATTCACTATGGATCCAAAACAATGTCCCCACCTTAATACCGGCACTTAGGTCTTTCTCAAGTTTAAGGAATGAAGACTGAGCAGATGACTGGCGATTCCCATGATGTATTTTCCACAGAGAATCTCAGCCACTTTCCAGACCCAGCAAGGTCACCAGTAACAACACCTCTCCATCCTCCCATGACCCTTCCATGAGGGCTAAAGGAGCACACACTCTGGAGTCAACCTCACTGGGTCTGCATCCTGACTCACTACTCGCCAGCTGTGTGATCCGAGAGAGTTATTGCCCTCTCTGAGCCTTAGCTGCTCAACTGTAATACAGGGGTCACAGTCCTACTATTTATTGTGAAAGTGAAAGTATTAGTCACTCAGTTGTGTCCCACTCTGTGACCCCACGGAATGTAGCCAGCCAGGCTCCTCTGTCCATGGAATTCTCCAGGCAAGAACACTGGAGTGGGTTGCCATTTTATTGTGAGGACTAAGCAAAATCTTACTGATGTACAGTAAGTAATCAATAAACACATTTGTTATGGAAAGTAGCAAGATTTTTTTTCTACCTCACTAAAGAATAAGTTCCTTGAGGGCAAGGACCATGTCTAATACACGGTTGTAGCTGAGAGATGGTCCAGGCCTGGCACAGTGGGGACCCCAAACATATGTAGAATCAACAACCCAATGCATGCTGTGTGGCAGCAGCAGCCACTGGTCAGTCAGTCAATCTGCACTTTTCTCCCACTGCACATTCTCGGGGCTCACCCACTTTCCTCTTCTACAATCAACTGGCAGGCACTGCATTTCCAAGGTCTTTTAGAAGCAGCCTATGGGGTCACTGACAATAAGCAGACAGAATCACTACTCATGTGGATGGCTTCTCATCACTAACTGCTCATCAATTTCTTCCAAGTGCTCTTAAAAATGGTGCCCATCACTTCGTGCTCTCTGGCTTTAAAGGGAACACTTATCTGTGTGACCCACATTTACCAATATACTATGTGACCCATTTATGACCCAACAGTCAGTGAACCCAAGCAGGAAAATGACTGGGACGCTTCTGCATGGCAAAGCTCTACACCCTTTCTCACCGTGATCACCTCTGCCTGTGACAGGGGCTCACAGCTTGGTCAGGCAGACAGGCTGGAAAAGCCAGGAAGGTGGGGGACAAAGCAGCACTGCTGATCTGTTTATAAAACCTCTCTTGAATTCCTGAGGATCTGGCTTGTATCTGGATTTTACAGACTGCGGCCAAATTCAAGGCAGGAAAGAAGAAACAGATCCTGCCCCCGAGCCCCCCAGTGCCAGTGCTCCCTCCCCAGCAGTACTCACGCCTTGACATCTGCTGTCTCCTGGGATGTGCGTGTGAGGGTACGGGAACGCAGACGCTCGCCCGCCTGCTGGATCTCCTGCAGGTTCCGTTCCACATGGGGAAGCTCTGAGATGCCCTCGGTCTCTGCGGCAAGCTGTTCAGCTTGCTGAAGGAGCTCACCAAACCCCTCAGTATCCATTGGGGATGCAGATCCTAGGTGGGGGAGAAGGAAAAAGAGACCCTAGTCAAGGGACGGATGGGTTTCACAACTGCCTGAACCTGTCACAAGCTCAATGAAACACTGGGACTTTCTGAAAACAGACAAGGAGACAGGTCCTCAACAAGCAGTGTTTGTTCCTGAACGTAGCCCAAGAACAACAGGTCTGACAGAGAAAATGAGTCAGACTGAGAAATAGATCACTTCTGTCCATATTGACAGCCCCAAGATTGATTTCTGCCACCAGAACAAAAGCAAAGATATTAAGGCACAGACTAGAATTCCTGTCTCCCTCCACAGACTCAGAGCTGACAGGGGATGGAAGCCATAGGCAACCTCTGAGAGGCCCAAAGAACCCTCAGCTATGCCTCCCTCCTTCTGCCCGTCTGAGACAGGAAAACGCCCCGCCTGCAGAGGGCTGGGCAATTAGGCCCTTATCTTATATGATTCCCAGCAACTCTGTGAGGACCCTGAGAAGACAGAGAAGCAACGTCAGTCCACAGGGCTCAGTCCTGTGCCCAGAACAGTCTCTGCAGCAACGAGGCAGAACTGAGGCCAGAAGACAGGCTTCTGACTGATCCCTGTTAGTCTCACACACCTGCTCCTTTGCTAACATAAAAGACAGTGTGTTAAAATTCATGTCCAAGTCTCCACTCATTCTTCTTTAGCTTCACCTCTGAGAGCAGAGATCCATCTCTGCTTGTTATATATGACTCTCAGAATATTAGACTTGCTAATACATCTACTACTTTCAGAAATACCACTGCAACTAATAATTATACAATAGTAGCTGGCTTCTAGATGATGAATATTATTAGTAAGATCACCTGTTCCTCCAACAACTGACTGAGAAATGCGCTTTGAACACTGTTGATATTTAATGCACATTACACATTTATGAATCTTCTATATACTGTACCATCCTAGTATAAGGTTCATGACCAAGGAGTTTTTAACTACTACCACTACTGAAATCAACAGAAGATAAATAGTATCTTCATCATTTTAAAAAATTTCACTGCTAAAAGGTTAACAAAATTATTATTTATTAAAAAAGAACAAGTCTTTCAAAAGTAGCTTTTGTTGATAATTTTCCTCTTTGTTCCAAAGGCATGGCTTCTATTGTACTTTTGAAATCCCTTGGCCTAGAAGTGTAGTTACAATGTTAATGTAATATACAATTACGTCTCAGCTATGAAGCTCAGGTTAATGTTAAAAGGGCATGGTCTCCACCATAAATCCACAGCAAGAGAATAAGGAGTTTTAAAAATGAACATTAAAGGACATTAACTTTAAAGGCAAGGGCACAAGGTTAAAACAAAAACAGCTCAGCTGGAATAAACATTGAAATATTTCTATATTCTTTATGAAGTGCCAAGCTGACTTTAATATTTAGATGAAAAGTCATGTACACTATAACACTTTATCTAAAGCTTCTAGATATTCATGGTTTTTTTTTTTTTGTTTTTTTTTAACAGGCTTCAGCAATACGTGAACCATGAACTTCCAGATGTTCAAGCTGGTTTTAGAAAAGGCAGAGGAACCAGAGATCAATTTGCCAACATCCGCTGGATCATCGAAAAAGTAAGAGAGTTCCAGAAAAACATCTATTTCTGCTCTATTGACTATGCCAAAGCCTTTGACTGTGTGGATCACAATAAACTGTGGAAAATTCTGAAAGAGATGGGAATACCAGACCACCTGACCTGCCTCTTGAGAAATCTGTATGCAGGTCAGGAAGCAACAGTTAGAACTGGACATGGAATGACAGACTGGTTCCAAATAGGAAAAGGAGTATGTCGAGGCTGTATATTGTCACCCTGCTTATTTAACTTCTATGCAGAGTACATCATGAGAAACGCTGGGCTGGAAGAAGCACAAGCTGGAATCAAGATTGCCGGGAGAAATATCAATCACCTCAGATGACAGATATGCAGATGACACCACCCTTATGGCAGAAAGTGAAGAAGAACTAAAAAGCCTTTTGATGAAAGTGAAAGTGGAGAGTGAAAAAGTTGGCTTAAAGCTCAACATTCAGAAAATGAAGATCATGGCATCTGGTCCCATCACTTCATGGGAAATAGATGGGGAAACAGTGGAAACAGTGTCAGACTTTATTTTTGGGGGGCTCCAAAATCACTGCAGATGGTGACTGCAGCCATGAAATTAAAAGACGCTTATTCCTTGGAAGAAAAGTTATGACCAACCTAGATAGCATGTTGAAAAGTAGAGACATTACTTTGCCAACAAAGGTCCGTCTAGTCAAGGCTATGGTTTTTCCAGTGGTCATGTATGGATGTGAGAGTTGGACTGTGAAGAAAGCTGAGTGCCAAAGTATTGATGCTTTTGAACTGTGGTGTTGGAGAAGACTCTTGAGAGTCCCTTGGACTGCAAGCAGATCCAACCAGTCCATTCTGAAGGAGATCAGCCCTGGGATTTCTTTGGAAGGACTGATGCTGAAGCTGAAACTCCAGTAATCTGGCCACCTCATGCGAAGAGTTGACTCATTGGAAAAGACTCTGATGCTGGGAGGGATTGGGGGCAGGAGGAGAAGGGGAAGACAGAGGATGAGATGGCTGGATGGCATTACTGACTCAATGGAGGTGAGTCTGAGTGAACTCCGGGAGTTGGTGATGGACAAGGAGGCCTGGCGTGCTGCGATTCATGGGGTCGCAAAGAGTAGGACACAACTGAGTGACTGAACTAAACTGACTGAATGGAATCAGGTTGTAACTGGCCATCTCTACCTGTGGGAAAATTTAGATTACAGAGTAAGAGGTACTTTCTGGGACAGAAGAATAAAGAAACAGAATATTATTACACAATGGCTCCTGCCTAATGGAGAAATGTTTTTCCTTCAGAAACCTACAAGGCCAATGACATTCTATGAAGTGTCAGAAACATGGTCTCTCACCACAAAGAGGAAAGAAAAGAAACATGCTGCCTCTTCTCCCACATTTTTTTTACTCTAAGATAAAAATAATTTGTCAAACAGAGCCAAGGAGAAGAAAACACTTTTTTTCCTTCATAAGGAAAATTTTGGAACTCCTTGAATAAAACACTGAATGAAACAAAACTTTAAGTTTAAAAAAAAGCAGAGAGAAGAAAATACATCCAATATTTCACATAACATTTCCATGTCAGAGAAATTCAGACAAAAGAAATGTTCAACTTCTCAAATGACTTATCCATACAAAGACTTAAAGTGATGCATTTGAGGGTAAGTAATAAATGTAAAATAAAAGTCATGCTTTACTTCAATATGGTCCAATAAATGTGATTTGTCAAAGTTAATGAAGAATTATTCTGACCATAGTAAAATAAAGGCTGAATTTCTAAACAACATCCTAAACTTCAGTCAATTCAGTTCAGTCACTCATTCATGTCCAACTCTTTGTGACCCCATGGACTGCAGCACGCCAAGCCTTCCTGTCTATTACCAACTCCTGGAGCTTACTCAAACTCATGTCCATCAAGTCCATGATGCCATCCAACCATCTCATCCTATGTCGTCCCCTTCTCCTCCTGCCTTCAATCTTTCCCAGCATCAGGGTCTTTTCCAGTCAGTACTTCACATCAGGTGGCCAAAGTACTGGAGTTTCAGCTTCAGCATCAGTCCTTCCAATGAATACTCAGGCTGATTTCTTTTAGGATTGACTGGTCTGATCTCCTTGCAGTCCAAGGGACTCTCAAGAGTCTTCTCCGACACCATAGTTCAAAAGCATCAATTCTTCGGTGCTCAGCTTTCTTTATGGTCCAACTCTCACATCCATACATGACTACTGGAAAAACCATAGCTCTGACTAGACAGACATTTGTCGGCAAAATAATGTCTCTGCTTTTTAATATGCTATCTAGGTTGGTCATAGCTTTTCTTCCAAGGAGCAAGCATATTTTAATTTCATGGCTGCAGTCACCATCTGCAGTGATTTTGGAGCCCAAGAAAATAAAGTCTGCCACTGTTTCCCCATCTATTTCCCATGAAGTGATGGGACCAGATGCCATGATCTTAGTTTTATGAATGTTGAGCTTTAAGCCAGCTTTTAAACTCTCCTCTTTCACTTTCATGAAGATGTTCTTTAGTAGTTCTTTGCTTTCTGCCATCCTAAACTTAACATGTCCCAAACTGAGCTTTAACCTCTTGTCTATAAAACTTGCTCCCTGGCCTTCTCAGTGTGGAGACCCCACCAGTCACTTGGGTCAAAATCCTTAAGTTCAGTTCAGTTGCTCAGTCGTGTCTGACTCTTTGCGACCCCATGAATTGCAGCACGCCTGGCCTCCCTGGCCATCACGAACTCCCCGAGTTCACTCAGACTCACGTCCATCGAGTCAGTGATGCCATCCAGCCATTTCATCCTCGGTCGTCCCCTTCTCCTCCTGGCCCCAATCCCTCCCAGCATCAGAGTCTTTTCCAATGAGTCAACTCTTCGCATGAGGTGGCCAAAGTACTGGAGTTTCAGCTTCAGCATCATTCCTTCCAAAGAAATCCCAAGGCTGATCTCCTTGCAGTCCAAGGGACTCTCAAGAGTCTTCTCTAAAAATCCTTAAAGCTCTCCCCAATTCACATCCCACATGAGATAGGCCAACAAAGCCTTTCAATCTACCGTCAAAGTGCACCCAGGATCTACCTCTTCCCACCATCTTCCCCATCCAAGTCACTATCACCTCTTTCTGGCTCCCCAGCTTAAGCCCTTGACTCCTACAGTCTCAACCTGACAACTAGTGGTCCTTCAAAGGTCTGATCACATCCATCCTCTGTTTAAACCTATTGTGTTAACACAGAGTGAAGTTCAGTGAAGCAACCCACCTCTTCTCTCCTCGGAGACTCGTCTCCAGCCCCATCCCTCCTCCTTTCCTGCACCCCAGTCATTCTGGGACTCTGTGCTGCTCCCCTATGAATCAAACACCGTCCTGTCCTTTTTCTGTACCCTAGCTCTCTCAACTGTCACCATGCCTTTGATGCCAACCTGGGCTTCCCTTCCTTGGTTTGATCCCTTGGTTGGGAAGATCCCCTGGAGAAGAGAACTGTAATATTCTTGCCTGGAGAATTACATGGACAGAGGAGCGTGGCAGGCTACAGTCCATGGAGTCACAAAGAGTCAGACACAACTGAGCGACTTCCACTTCACTTCATTTCATAAGACAGAATATTTAGGAGTACTGCCTGTTCCCACCCTCAGCACTCCCCCATCTCCCTATGGTCTGTCACCCCAGCCAGAATGTAAACTGCACAAGGATGGAGATTTTTGCCTGTTTTGTTCACTGAGGTTCACCCAGTCCCTAGAACAGTGCCTGGCACACAGTAGGTGCTCATCTGTTGAATGAATAGTAGGAGTTTTGTTCTTCCATTTATGGAGACTGTTTTTCTTGAAGGCTTCCTACACATTCTTGCCAAATCCACTGGCAAGCAGAGACCAGAGCAAAAACATTCCCTTCCGACTACCAACTGATACTTAACATTTCTGAGGCTGCACAGCATAAGGCAGTGACAGTATAAATGGCATGAATTCAGATCACACTTGGTCCAGACAAGTGCTTTCCCTCTAAATACCGAGACAAAAACCCAGTGGTATTTTAGAAGAAATAGCCCAGTTTTCAGGTGGACAAATTCCAAACTAAAAGAACAAATAATACATAGAATTGTGCTATACAACTTCAGAGTAGAAAATAAGCTTGTTCCATGTCTGTCTGAAAGAAGACAGTAATATATATAATACTATATTTGGGAAAAACTGGATTTGTCCTGCATTATAACTCAACCAATGGAAACTGATTTATCAAAAAATGCTATTAAAGTTTCCAAGTCTACACTTTGATACAGTTATCATCCTGTTTCATTAAAATTTTCAAATGCATGTTTAATTTAACAAGTTTAAAGACAATTTTTAACCTTTCTGCAAAAATAAATATCAAATTAGCCACAAAACATAAGGGGTTAAACCAACCAAATATCTTGATCCAAGATATTGAAAACTGATCAGGAAAATAACCCCACAGGCTTAGTCCAACAGAGAGAACTAAAATGGGATGGGGAAGAGGGAGCTGTCAGGGTGAAGTCCAAGCTCTGTGTTGGGGAAATCTGGTCAGGACACACGCAGAGACTGGACGTCAGCTGCACCGCAGGAAGCTACAGAGGAGGGAGCCACTCCACGGGAAGAAGCCACTGAGAACCCACCAAGAGGGCTGCGGCACAGCCAGGGCAGCAAATCTGGGGCTGGACGGGAAAAGACCAGCAAGGAGAGCTCACGGCACCAGGGCCCCTCTCCATCAGTAGGACTCCGTGCCTGACTGCAAGGGGCCCCTGGAAACACTGAAAGGCGCCTCAGAGAGCACAGCAGGGTACGAGGGCTCTGTGCCTCTGGGAAGGAGTCCTCCAACAACCTCCTCAAACACCCAGTGAAGCTTAAAATGAAGGGCAAACTTATCACTGCTGTCAGAAGGCAAGGCTGGTTGCCCTTTGGGGGGCAGGGGGAGGGAGAAAGGAGGCTTCTGGGGATTGGTAATTTTCTTACACTTGGTGCTGCTTAATAGTGTGTTCAATTTGAGCAAGACTCATCGTTTACACACATTTCTGATTGTGCATCACACTTGAGTAAAAAGTTCCCCTCCAAAGCGAAAGTCAATGACCCACTGGTGAATGCTTCCTAGGTGAAAGTTCCCCAGTTCAGACCTCTTCACCACACCTAGAGGATGCTGAGAAAATTAACTAGAGGAAAAAATTAAAGCCTGCAGCTTTAGAGAGACAGCTCCTATTTACAGCTAAAGCCAAAGACTGGGCAGATTTCCATTTCCTCAAATTAGTTAGCATTCACCTGTCCTTCAGTGTCCAAAAAAATGCCCTTTCTATGCACATAAACATTTTCAACAAAGAGAAAAAAAAAATCTCCAAATTGCATATAGGATGAAATGAACTTAAAAAAAAAAGGGTAAAGCAAAAATGTATCAAATAATTTTGGTCTACTTGATATTAACATGTTTCTTAATTATGAAAAATATGGTCATTTCCATATAATACAACCATGTTAAATATTTAATCAAGTCAGAAAAGAGTAGTGTAGTATAATAAATACATTTGGTCTTTGTCCCCAAGTTCCTGGCACAAAGCTTCTATAACCCCTGGAATGTCCTGAAGTTCTGAGTCTTCTGTAACTCACAATGAACCCTTTTAAGCACACCTGAATTTATGCAAATGAGGTAACTTGGAGGTGCTATGCTAGGTGGCCTCAGGATGGGGCTGGTCACCAGGAAGTCCAAGTGATTAGAAGGTTGGAACTTTTGGCCCTACCCACCAACCTCTGGCAAGGGGAAACGAGGGCTGCAGACTAAGCTCTATAGAAACTTCTGAACAATGAGATTTGCTGAGTTTCTGGGTTGGTGAGTCACCTACATGCTGGGACAATGGTTCCAGGAGAACAGGAATGGTACCCAGGTTCCACAGAGACAGAAGCTCCTGGCCTAAAGACTCATCTGGACCCCATCTTATGTACCTCTGCACTTGGCCATTCATCCTTCATGACAAACTGGTGAGCGTTAAATAAATGTTTCTCTGATTTCTGAACTGCTCTAGTGAACTAATTAAACCTAGAGGTGGGGGGGGCGGATACAAGAGCCTCTGATCTGCAGCCAGTTGGTCATAAGTACAGGTAACAATCTAGGAAAGATTAAGGGTAGGAGGAGAAGGGGATGACAGAGGATGAGAAGGTTGGACGGCATCACCAACTCAATGGACATGAGTTTGAGCAAACAGGGGAGACTGGGAAGTCTGGTGTGCTGTAGTGCATAGGATCGCTAAGAGTCGGACATGACTTGTGACTAAACAACAACTCTTGCAACTACTCAACTCCACTTTAAAGCAGTTAACAGGTAAGTAAGTACGGAGGCGCTCTAATAAAACTTTAATCACGGCCACTTGAATATGAATTTTATAAAATTTTCACATGTCATGAAATAGTCTTTAGATTTTTTTCCCCCAAATGACTTAAAGACATAAAAAATAAAAACTCTTCTCAGTTTCTCTGGCCCATAGCCGTAGTCTGCCAATCCCCAGTTTGCCGAGGGTATCTGAGCTAGACCTGCTAAGCGCTTACCAGCCTGCTTCAGTGTCCTGCCTCACTAGGCCTTAGTAGTGACAACCCTCATACAGAGACTGAGCGACACAATCAGCCTGCTGTCACTTCCCTCCCCTCTTTAAGCTGTTCGTTTGGAGAGTACATCTAGGAGAAGAATCTGTTTGGTAAATGATGAAATGTGTCCAGTAAAGACACACAGAATGCGTTCTGACCTACCACACAGAATGCTAGTGGGAACTCACTGCCCTGTTTAGGTATACTGCAACATACTGAACAACCCAAGTGAAGTTTTCCTTTTCCTTATCACCCACAATCCAAACAGCCTGGCTCTCCAAGAAACACCAAGGGCTGAGAAAGAGATGAAAGGATAAAGACAAGACCATCCATTTTTTCTTCAGCGTTAAAGAACTCTCAATTCACTGAGGTGCATGGGGAGATGATACCAGCTACTTTCCCTGCAGAATGTCAAAGTACTCAAACAATACTTTATTACCACTCACTGTGGAATTCTAATTTTACCATATACTCAAATATTATCTCTTTCAACTACAAAGATCCTGCAATCTAATAAACGCACATTAAGCACTGCTATACATTTTCTGGATGTTGCCAGAGGAGGATTTCATATACATGAGGGGAAATAACTGATGTTGCAGTTTATACCTTTTTTCTTTAAAATATACAATAACAATGTTATTACTTCTTTCGATTATTTTTAGAAGTTTTGACAGTAATAAAAAAATATTTTAAAAGGAATTGGTAAACAGGAGAAGACTGAACTCTGAGCCCACACACCTGGTTCAAATCTAGAAGGTTCACTTACTAGCTGAAGGTGGGTTGACCTACCCTGGGATAGAATCCCAATCTCCCCCACAATTTTCTCGTCTCTAAAGAGGAGAGGACAATGCCTATCTATTTCAAGGCGCTGATGACACACAGGAAATATTTTTATTAACTCTCGTGATTTACGTCATCATAAAATGGTATTTTAGCTTCTTTCCAAAGTTGCCAATTTGGCAATATTTTGTCAATTGCAAACATCTCTGCTTCAAAGAAATCTAGTAAATATATGATACTAAATTATGACTTATTTAACCACAGCTTCATATCATTCAGTAAGAACTTCTGGGAGACAGGGACAATTTTTACATGTACAATTTTTAAATTCCCCACTATCAAATATGGTTTTAATTATAAATCCAAATTTCCACAATGAAAGTGTGATTCAAATGAAATTTAGCATTGAATTTGAAGCGGAAATCTTGCCCTCAAACCTTCTTATTAATTAGACTGTAGTAGGATTAAAACACAAGAACAGTGTTCAATGTTCAACACCAAGATTAATGAGGAAAGCCTCACAGGAAGTGTCAAAAGTTGAAGACTGGCTCTGTTCTCCACTCTTCTTCTGAATATATAAACTATGGTTAAATGACAATAGCATTCCACTTTATGCTGTATCTGTCGCTGTCAATTACAACAATAACCAAAATAAAATTACACCCTAACAGATACTATTGTTTCAGACACCTCTAGAAGACTAGAAAAAAAATTATTTTATAAAAGTGCTTTCAGATAATTTTTTATAGTCTTGTGAAACTAAGTAAAAGAGTTAGACCTAATCATTATTTAGAAGGTAGACACTGGAGAAAGTAAAGAACTAAAATAAATTACCCTAGAAAGAAGAGAAATTGAAGACCTGGTGATTCAGTACAATTATGGGGCTGGATGACTCCGTCAGGAGTGTGTAGTGTCAGCTTTCCTGATACATAAAATAACACTTGTATTATTTCAAGGAGCAAAGAGAAGCAGAAACCAAATATCCACACAGCCCACTTCCTGACAGACTCTCACAGTGGAAGGCCTGGGGTAGAATGTAGACTCCAACCTGGCTTTGCCCCACATCAGCCCTCTGACCCTGGGATCTGCCCTTCCTCATCTCCAGATCCCGGCTTTATCACCAATGAGATGAAGGGGTTAGCTCAGGTGATTTCTAAGGTCCTGCCCACCATGAAGAATCTATAGATGTGAGATATTTTAATTGCCTCTAAACTTAACAGAGGATGAGATGGTTGGATGGCGTCCCTGACTTGATGGACATGAGTTTGAGCAAGCTCCAGGAGTTGGTGATGGACAGGGAAGCCTGGAAGCCTGGTGTGCTGCAGTCCATGGGGCTGCAAAGAGTAAGACATGCCTGAGCAACCGAACTGACTGAAACCCAATGAACGGGTCCTCGGAAGGAGCAGCCCCAACTCAGTGGTGATGAAAAGTATCTGTATGTAGAATCTTGGGAACATAAACCAGGGCAGATCACCAAGCCTACCCCAAAAAGGCTTTGGCTCTCCTCTCTAAACTAAGGATTCTCAGCTGGGGGCGGCTTTGCCCCCTGGGGAGCTCTGGCACTACGGAGAGGCATTTCTGGTTGTCACGATTTAGAGAGAGACCACGCGCTACTGACATCTAGATGGCCGAGGCCAGGGGTGCTGCGAAACGTCCTACAATGCACAGCACAGCTTCCACAACGAATTATTCAGCCTAAAATATCAATAGTGTCAAGGCTGAGAAACCGTACAAAAACTAAGGAAGGCTTCTTGTCCTGAAGGCCACGACACTAGCATCAAAGGCACCCGGAACCTCTGGAAATATATGCATGCGTCTTAAAAAATACACAAGAAAAGCACTACAGCTGTTACCGGAGTCTAACAAAAGTCTGAGTCCCCTTCCCACTCTGCCTCAAATAATCTTAAAGCACTGTATAATTCAGAATTATACCATTTGGGTTTTTCATGGTGGTATATTCATGCCCCAGCATATCACACAGCACTGGAAAAGATCAAACCGCAGCTACATGGAACAACAGGGTTAAAAGGACCTACAGCAGCTACATACCAAAAAGGACATATTCATGAGTCCATTTCCATGGATTTTAAGAACAGAAAAAACTAATCTATGGTGCTAGAAATCAGAACACTGGTTATTAGGGCAGGGGCAGGGGGCGGTTAAGGGGGACAGGGAATGATTGGGAGGAAGGACAACAGAACTCTCCTGTCACTGCAGACTGAAGCGCGTCCCTCCAGAGGTCACCGTGAAAGGCACTCAGTCATGTCCAACTCTGCGACAACCATGCACCATGGAATTCTCCAGGCCAGAATACTGGAGGGGGTAGCCCTTCCCTTCTCCAGGGGATCTTCCCAACCCAGGGACTGAATTCAGCCCTCCTGCATTGCAGGCAGATTCTTTACCAACTGAGCTATCAGGGAAGCCCATAAAAGTCATGTTCAAGTCCTAACGTGAAAATATCTTGAGAAGTGGTCTCTGGGAGGTAATTAGGTTTAGATGAGGTCATGAAGAGGGCATCCTCAAGATGGGACTGGTACACTACTAAGAAGAGCCACCAGAAAGCTGCTTCCTCTATCTCCAACCCCCACTCCACACACACATTCACCCAGCAAAGTAACACGTGAGCACACTTGAGATGGTGGCCGCCTATGAGCCAGGAAGAGAGAGGACCCTCACCAGAACCCACCATGTGGCACCCCAGTCTCAGACTTCCAGCCTCCAGAGCTGTGGAAAAACACACTCAGGCTGTGGTAATATGCAGCCCAGGCAAAGACATCGGGCTATTGGAAATATTCTATATTTCAAAATGGGTGATGGTGACAAGATTGAATAACTATGTAAAAGTTCATAAGCTATACTAAATATATATTAAGTGTATATATAATACATATATATATATTAAAGCTTGTTCACAGGATAGTATTTAGAAGACATAGCAAGAAACTTAGCATTACCTTGAGAAAGAGAGCAAAGCTAAGATTTGGGAGATTTCTACTTTTCATTTTATACCCTCTGTCAATCCAAATTCTTGTCCATACGTGAATGTGACCCTTTCTAATTTTTAACAGCTTGTTCATCTGAACACTGCTCTGAACTCCATCTCAGTGTTTGTCTCATCACCGCCCTTGCACCCTTGATGGCAGTGAATGTCAACTCCACACTCCCACCCTGCTCCTTGCACTCCCACTCCAACCCAGGAGTCTCGAGGCACTGCCTGTGCACGTCCACTCAATCCCATAACTGTCACACCCCGCACGTCTCCAAATGCAGTTATTCACTGCCACCAGCGCCAGCCGCCTTCCCAAACCCCTCCACTTGTACCCTGGCTGCTCTCTCAGGTTCTAACTCATCCTTCTCCTTGCATCTGTGCATGGATTGTTTATTTATAGGTATTCTTCACTGTCCAGACTCAGAAACCAAAACAGATGCAGATACACTTTTGAGAGGCAGCAGGGAGGTATTCCTCATTATCCAAACTATTGCTACTCCCTAACAAAATCTCAGGGAACCAGTACTACAGATTTAGATGACATGACATCCCTCCAAATCCCTCATTACCTAAACAGATTAGACGGCAAGGGACACTATATTTTTACAGTGTCTTCTGTTGCTTTTTTCTTTTTCCAGCTTTACTGATATGTAACTGACCCATCATACAGTATCATTTTAAGGCACACAACATGATGATGTGATAGACATAAATACTGTGAGATCATTACCACAAGAAGACTAGTCTAACTGTTGCTTCCATCTTCGTCACCATCGCTCTTGGCCAGACTTCCTGCACTTTAAACCCAAGTTCTTGCTGGATGCCAGTTCCAGCCCCTCCCAATGCCTATCACTTGCTCACTGCAACCATGTCTATCTTTCCGCCATCACTTTCTCTCTGTTGCTCCTGCACAAAAGCCCTCAATACATCCCACTCATGGGATCCAGCTGAGGCACTGTCTTTGCAGAAACCCTGTGTGCGAGCATCGTGATCCGCTCCGTCTCTGACCATCTTCACCCACTCCCTGCTCTGTGCTCGTGCCCCATTTTTCACAGCCAGGAACATCTACTCGCCTTCCACCACACCGGGACCCAGCTAGGCACTGTGCCCCCTAACTGGGTGACTTCGGGTAGTTAACCACTCCTTCTGCGCCTGGCCTATGAAGTGGAAACACAGTTGTACCTTCCTCACCTGCCACACAATAACCACTCAAACATCAGCTACCGTTACCACCAATTCAAGTCCTACCTGCCAAACGGTGTTCCTCCACACCAGTCCCCCAGGAATCTCCCCTCAATTCCTCTCGACTCCATTTATCTATTTGTCGTGCATGTTTGCATGTGGCCAATAGTCTGTTTCTGTGCTCCACGGGGTTTCTGTAGCCTCCTTATTTCACTCTGGAGCTTTCACAGAGCTATTTTTCATCAACATCTAGTTTATTTGTTTCTGTGGGAGGACAGGCATTAGGACCTGTTAGTCCAACACCTTGCTAACTTCATTCTCCTCATTTGCCTTGTTATTGTCAATTAATATCTAGATTTCTTCTCTCTCAAACAGCTTAAAATTAAGTATTCTGGAGCTTTACCTATCTTTTAAAAAAAAGCCTTCAACTACAATTCCCACCAGTGGCCAATAGTCTTCTAGATGGCTACAGACCTCTCTGAATCCATTCACATACACGTGGCCATCCAAGAGAAATACACACTCTTGAACAGGCAGTATCAGGAAATTCAACGTTGCCTTTCCCCAGAAAGTCAATCCAAGGACCGTGGCGGTCTATCTCAGCCCAGGCAAGGAGCCTCATCTGTCAACACAAAGGTGACTTCCTTATCTCTCTGTCTAGCCGAGCTCTCTCCCTGGGCCAGTATTTCCAACTGTCCACCTGACACCTATACCTGGCTGACCAGTGGGTGCCTCAAGCCACACATTATCCCAAATGCTTCACTACTCCCGCTTCCTAGCTGCCACTGCAACTCCCACTATCACCACCTCCTCCTCCTCCTCCATTTCCAGTCTCTCTAACCTCATTCTTTTCTCCTGATCACCTCAACAATCTAAGCCTTCTCGTTCCTCTAACCCACCCTCCCCTCAGCCAGAGAGGTTAATTCTTTCTGAAATGCTGCCCTCCTTTGCACTTGACCCACTCAAGGCCACCTTCCAACCCCTACATGCTCTGACATGGCCAACTGAGGTGTCCTCCAAAGAATTGGCGCAGTCACCCTTACCATCCTCATCTGTTACTGCCCGCCCCCCATAGATACCCCAGCAGTTCGCTACTCCTTGGGGTGCCTCATGCTGTCCCCTCCCTTCATACCCCAGGACACGCAGGTGCACACTCTGCTAGAACGCACACCTACCCTGTCACACTCTTAGGTCACTTGCAAAGTGAACCGGGAGAGTCCTAACTACCTCAAACTGCTCCCACACAATTCTGAACCTTCAATTACTATTCTTCCCTGGACAGCTGGGAAAATGGTGATGATCTCTCCCTGAGTCTGTCTCCTTCCCCACATGGAGAATTTTGGTAGGGTAAGGTTCACAGCCTGCTCAGCTCTTAATCTTCAGTTGCTAAGTTTGGCACAAAAAAAGTACCAAATCAATGTTTGCCAAATGAAAGTGGCCAGTTCCCTGAGGACCTGTACCTCAGGTCCTCACCCTCCGATCTTAGCTCTGACCCCTCCCTCTCAGTGGTATGTCTGTCTTTCTCTCTATTTTCTCCTTCAGCCCGTCAGGAAGCAGGTGCAGACACTCAAGTTCACTATCTTGAATCTCCAATATTCCCACCTCAGGGTATTTGCACTGGCTGTTTCCCTCCAGGAATGCGCTTGCCCTAGATATTATCCTCTCAGATCTCAATCAGGTCTCTGTTCAGATATCCTTGTCCTCTTTTTAAAAGGGCCCTGCCACCACATGCTATCCCTGTAGGCTCACCGCTGGTGCTGTGCCCCACAGAAACAGCAACTCAGTGAGTGCAGGCCTATCTCAGGCACCACTGGATCCCCAAATCTTTATTGGTGTCAGGAACATGGCCTTATTTCCTATGTGTTGAGCACATACTGTGTGGCAGGTCTAGGTGCTGGAGATACAGCAAGGAACAGAACAGATAAAAATTCCTCCTTCATGTTCCCAAGGAGAAAAATAAACAATACTTAAGATAAACAAGAAAAATATAACAACAACAACAAAATTGATAAAGGAAGACAGGAAGTGGGAAAAGTCTCACTAGATGACTTGTGAATAAAAATCTGAGAGAAATGAGGGAGCAAACCATGTGAATACTGAATCGCAAGCTCAAAGGTTCTGAGGCTGAAGAATGTCTGCCATGTGGAACGAGCAGGGAGCAGAAACTAAAGTGCAAAAGTAACAGTGGGTCAGATTATAGCTCCCTGTAAGAACTTCATCATTTGTTTGTTTTTTGGTCATGCAGCACAGCCTGTGGGATCCTAGTTCCCAGACCAGGGATGGAACCTGGGCCTGAGACTTGAGTCCCAACCACTGGACCACCAGAAGATTCCCAAGAGTTTATCTTAAAATGAGATGGGGACCCATTGGAGGGCTTTATGATCTGCCTTAAGGGATCCTTTTATCTGCTGTGCTGACAACAGGGGTTAGGGCAGAAGCCAGGAGAACAGATGGGAGACTGCTTCAATAATCCAGGAGAGAGGTGATGGTGACTGGGCCAAAGGCACTGGACATGAAAAAGCAGTCAAGAATAACTCACAGGTTGTTGATCAGAGTCTTTTATGTTACTGAGAAGAGAAAAAAATAGCAAGAAGAGCGATCTGGGAAGAGAGGTAGAAGGGAGCTTGCTAGAGCTGTCCTGACATGTTCAGTCTGAGTTCCCTACCAACCATCTAAATAGGCAGCTGCATATAGGTGAAGGGAGAGGTCCAGGCTGGAGATATTCAGGTGGGATCTGTTAGCCTAATAAACAGGTATTTAGACTGATAGCTTTGAGTGACATCACCAGGAATGAAAAATAAAAATGTCCCAAACACAAATTCACAAAGAAGAATAACTGAAGAGAAGAACAGATATGATGCCTAAGGACACCCTCTCACCCCTCAAACAGAACAGAAAGGTTTTGGTCAAAACAAAACCTCCTTCGCACAGCCGGCAGAGGGGCAAACCAGGACCAACTCTGTCAATGGGTCGTCCAAACTTTGAACAAAGACCCCGGCGGTCCGCCCCATAATTTTTCAAAAATGAAACCCAGTAAATGTAGGTATTGTCTTTGTAAAAGATGGGGTGCTTTGGGCCCAGAGAAAGTGAGGGCCACGTCCAGGTTCTAATCACTAGCATCTGCCTGCACGGGAAGGAGCACTCTGCTGGATGCAGACGGAGGAGATAGGACACGGCTCACAGGGTTGTCCTTCTCCTGGGAGGGCACCGCCTCCCGACAGGGTCTATCCATCCCTGAGGGGCGAGCGAGCAGGCAGGGCGCGGTCAGGAAGGTAATCAGGCAGCGTGGAGTGCGGGGGAGGGGCATCGATACGGACAAGGGTGGACTCGCGGGGCAGGGTTGGACGTGGGGGCGTGGCGCGCCTGCAGAGCGCTGGGGTGGGACATGAGGGCCGCCAGGAGGCCGCGGCTCCGGGTTCGGAAGGAGGGCAGATAGAAGGCACCGCGGGCGCACCCTGACGCTATAATGAGGGGCGGTTCGACAGGGCGCTGTGTAGCCGGGGTGAGGCGTGCCGGCTGACGTGAGGCAAACGGGAAGCGTGGGCAGCACGGTTCTGAACATGTGGACCGGGCTCCGCCCAGCCTCGAGGACCTGGGTTCAAGGATACGCCGCGTGTCAGAAGAACGGGGCCAGAACACCCTTACCTGGCGCAGCAGCAGCCGTGTCCCCCTCGCAGGTCCCGGCTGGAGAACGCGGCCGCCGCTTCTCGCGCCGCTCGTCCGCGCTTCCTGATTGGCCGAGGCCGACCCTCCCAGAAGCCCCCGCGCGGCGCGCCGCCAAATGAACTTTATGGAGACCCGTGGAGGAGGACACGGACACGGGCGGGGCTAGAGGCGGGGCCTTCGACTGCGGTCACTCCCCACACTCCCTCGGCCACTGCCCTCACCCTTCCCACGTGGTTAGAGTCAACTCCGGCGCAAGAAAGCGGTCGCACAATGGCCTGCGCGGATTTCTTACCCTTTATTGAGCACTATCCAAGTGCCAGGCACTATTCTAGGCCCTGGGGGCACAGTGGTGACCACGACAGGCAAGGTCCCTGCTCTAATGGAGTTCTCAAGGTGGTGGGGGAAATGAAAGTGAAAGTCGCTCAATCGTGTCCGACTCTTTGCGACCCCATGGGCTGTAGAGTCCATGGAATTCTCCAGGCCAGAATACTGGAGTGGGTAGTCTTTCTCTTCTCCAGGGGATCTTTCCCAACCCAGGGATCGAACCCAGGTCTCCCGCATTGCAGGCGCATTCTTTACCCGTTGAGCCAGGAGGGAAGCTCTTGGTGGGGGAAATATAATAAATGACTGCCAGTTTGTAAGGAAGGCAATGGCGAAACAAGCAGATTAACGTGAGAGAGAATGCCTGTGTGGTCAGAGACGGCCTCTCGGGGAAGGTGATCGCTGAGCTGCAACTTAAATGATGAGAAAGGGTCAGCCTTGCATAGCCTTGGCTGCAGAACATTCCGAGTAGAGGGAACAAATCTGAAGGTTCCACGGGGAAACAGCTGGTGTTGAAGAATAGGAAGAAGTGGGGTATGACTGGTAGAAGATGATAGAGCACAGGTGGGAAAGACTCACAGTTGCCTGGAACCAGACTTTGCGGATCCTTCAGGCTGCAGCGAGAAAGTGTAAGTTATTCCTCATGCAAGTGGAAGCCACTGGAGGGTTTCATGCTGAGTTATGACATGAGCTGGTTTACTTTTGTAGACAATCCCTCTAGTCCTTTTGGGGGAGAATGGACAGTAGGCAGCAGAGAGGAGCTGGGAGGCTACTTCTGTGGTTAAGACACAAGCAGAGGACTTCCCTGGTCCTCGGTGGTTATAAATCCACCTGCCAAAGCAGGGGACACGAGTTTGATCCCTGCTTCAGGAAGATTCCACATGCCCCAGGGCAACTAAGCACCACAACTACCGAGCCCAAGCACCTCAGCTAGAGAGTAGCCCCCCTCTTGCTGCAACTAGAGAAAGCCTGCACATGGCAATGAAGACCCAGTGCAGCCAAAAAAAAAAAAAAAGTAAACAAATAAAATGAAAAAAAGAAAGACAAGAGAGTGGAACTAGGATCGTTGCAGTGCCCAGTCATGAAAAATAATTAGTGCTCACAATGTGCCAAAAATGTGTAAGACCTAGTCCTTACGATGTGATGAGGAAGCGGGTACAGAAAGAGTGTATTTCAATGTAATATGTAAGGGTGCTAAGGGAGTTTAACCCTGTCTGGTGGGTTGAAAGGAGCCTTCCCCTGGGGGAGTGGGGTGGGGTGATGCCTTAACTGAGCTGTGAAGATGAACAGGGCTCAGACTGGCAAAGAGAGAAGGGAGCTTTTTCCTCGCCAAGGGAATAGAATAAGCAAAGGTGGAGAGGAAAGAAACAGTGTTTTGCCCATCCTCTCCATACATTACCACTCATTCTGAGAAAGGGAGGCTCTACCCAGGCTCCTCTGAGACCTGTTCTCTTCTAGCTTTCAACCTGCACGTGTAAAGACTTGAGCAAAACACTAACATACTTTCTCACAGCTATTAAAATCAGATATGAAAGTGCGGACATTACTGCTGATTCTACAGAAATAAGGATAAGAGTACTGCGAATAATTGTACCCCAACAAATGATGGATGGTGTGGACCAATTCACAGAAACATAAAACTTACCAAGACTAAATCAAGAAAAAGTAGATAATTGGAGTAGATCTGTAATTAATGAGATTGAATCAGTCAAAAATCTCTCAACAAATAAAAGCTTTGGATCCAATGGCTTCACTGGTAAATTCCACCAAATATTTTAAAAACTACTACCAATGCTTCTCAAAGTCTTCCAAAAAACTGAAGGGGAGAGAACACTTTTAATGAGTGTTCTGTGAGGCCAGTATTACCTTGATTCCAAAGCCAGCCAAAGATACCACAAGTAAAAATTCTTAGCAAAATACTAGCAAACCAATTTCAGCAGCATATTTTAAAAGAGATTTTTTGGATGTGGACCATTTTTTTTAAAAAGACTATTGAATTTGTCACAATACTGCTTCTGCTTTATGTTCTGCTTCTCTGGCCCTAAGGCATGTGGAGTCTCAGCTCCCTGTATGTGCGTGCTCAGACTTATCTGACTCTTTGTGACCCTATGGACTGTAGCCCACCAGGCTTCTCTGTCCATGGGATTTTCCAGGCAAGAATACTGGAGTGGATTGCAATGTCCTCCTCCAGGGGCTATCCCCAACCCAGGGATCAAACCCGCATCTCCTTTGTCTCCTGCATTGCAGGCAGATTCTTTACCACTTGAGCCATCAGGGAAGCCCCCAGCAGCATATTAAAATGAGTATAACACCATGACCAAGAAGCATTTATTTCTGGAACGCAAGACTGGTTCAACATATGAAAATCAATCAATGTAATACACCACTTTACCAGAATGAAGGAGAGAAATCATGATAATCTCAACTGATGCATAAATACATTTGACAAAATTCAACACCCTGTCATTATAAAAACACTTTGCAAACTAGGAACAGAAGGAAAGTACTTCAACAGAATAAAAGCCATATATGAAAACCCCCACAGCAAACATCATACTCAATGGGAAGAGCTGAAATCTTTTCCTTTAAGATCAGAAACAAGGCAGGGATGCCTGCTTTTGTCACCTCTATTCAACATAGCACTGGAAGTTCTAGCCAGAGCAGTTAGACCAGAAAGAGAAATAAGAGGCATCCAAATAAAAAAGGAAGAAGTTAAATTATCTTCGTTCCCAGATAAGATTTATATGTAGACAATCCTAAAGATCACACACACACACACACACACACATACAAACCCTGTCAGAGCGAACAGATTAATTCAGCAAAGTAACAGGATACAAAGTCAACACACAGAAAACCAGTCACATTTCTATACTCTAACAATGAAAAATCTGAAAAGAAAAATCCCAAAACAATTCAGTTTTTAATAGCATAAAAATAATTTAGAAATTAAGGAGGGAAAAACTTGCACAATGAAAACTACAAAATAGCTGAAACAAGTTAAAGAAGACGTAAATAAGAGAAAACACGTTCCATGTCCATGGATTGGAAGACTCAGTATTGTTAAGATGTTAATATTACTCAAAGAGATCTGCAGAGTCAATGCAATCCCTAAAAAAACACTTATGACTTTTTTTTTGGAGTAGAAAAACCCATTCTATATGGAGAAGCCTCAAAAACTAAAAATAGAATTTCCATATGATCCAGCAATTCCACTTCTGGGTATATACTCCAAAGAATTGAAAGCAGGGTCTCAAAGTGACATTTCTACAGCGATATCAGTTCAGTTCAGTTCAGTCGTTCAGTCGTGTCCGACTCTTTGCGACCCCATGAATCGCAGCATGCCAGGCTTCCCTGTCCATCACCATATCCTGGAAACCAATATACATAGCGTTATATACAATATTCAAACTACAGAAGCAATCCAAGTGTCCATGATGGATGAATGGATAGGCAAATGTAGTATATACAGAGAATAGAATATTATTTAGCCTTTAAAAGGAGGGAAATCATGACATATACTACATATAACTGGATGAACCTTGAGGACATTATACTAAATGTAATAAACCAGTAACAAAAAGACAAAGACTACATTATTTCACTTAGAGCAGGTAGTCATGGAGACATAAAGTAGAATGGCAGTTGCCAGGAGCTAGGGGGTGGGGTGGGAATGGGGTTATCATTTAAGGGGTACAGAATTTTAGTTTTACAAGTTGAAAAGGGTTAAGAAGATAGATGGTAGTGATAGTATTATAATAATCATAAACACATTATGAAAGTATTTAATACTACAGAACTCTACACTTGAAAATTAAGACGGTTAATTTTATGTTGCATATTTTACCAGAATTTAAAAAAAAAAAATGTTTTTAAGGTTGTGGAGTAACTGAGACCATCATATACTACAGAGGATTTGGAACATCCGTTTGGAAAACTAGCAAAACATATTCAAGTTAAATGCACACATACCCCGTGATTCAACAGTTTTATGTATGTATGTATATGTTTGTATGTTTTAATCCATCTCTTGCATAAACGTGTACATATTTTCACTAAAGCCATGTACAACAACATTTATAACCCCATATTTTGTACTAGCCCCAAAGTAGGAACTACCCAAATGTCCATTAAAAGAAGAATGCAATAAATAAGTTATGGTGTGATACTGCAAAATGCTGCAGTGAATAAATGAATATGTGAACTACACCCACATATAATAACGTGAATGAATTTCATAAACATAATAATGGTAAGCCAAAGCCAGACCCAAATGTATGACTCCACTTATATAAAGTTCAAATCAGACAAAACTAATCTATGGTCACAGATTGTCAGATCAGTAGTAGTACTTTGAAGGTACATCAGTAGTTATTTTGAAGGGAGGAAAGGTTGTTGATTAGGAAGGGAAATGAGACAATCTTCTGAGGTTTGTTAATGTTCTGTTTCTTAATCTGGATGCTGAGTGCATGGATGTATTCACTTTTTAAAAATTCATTGAGCTGCACATTTAAGATTTATATACTTTACCACACATATATTATTCATTGTACAATAAAAGTTAAAAAAGGGAAAATATCCCCTTCACTGTGGAATATTTGATATTTTTGCTAACCAAAATTCCTATCACTTCTCTTTCCTCAAGTTAAAGATGCTGAGGGTAGTTCCAGGCTCTGAGATCATTTAGGGTATCAGTCAGGATGTTTGAGCTCCAAATAACCGATTGAATTTGGCCTGAACCATAAGGAAATGAGTTATTAACCTAATTGGAAGTTTGGCAGTAGATGTCAGTTTGGTTGATTCAAGTATTTCCAGTTTAGAACCTTGTTTTACTTCCTTGGTATCCCCCACAATCCTTAGCATGTAGTACATGGAAAGAAAGCTAGAATTATTTCTTAAATGACAGAATTCAGCTCCACAATTGCCCCCTATCTTGAGCTGCTACTGCTAGAGATGGGCTCTTAGTGGGTGGCAGCAAATTGCATAATGCTTTGTGATCTGTGGCTGAGTGATCAGCAGTATTCTTTAATAGTCATTAAAAGCTTAAAAGGGAAGCTTCTTACTTTGCTCTTTAGATGAATTTAATTTCAGCTGCACAGAAGGTGACTTGGCATTATCAGAGATGGCAAATAGGCTTTGACTAGAATACTAACTCCTGTGTCAGCATGATTGGTTGGGTCTACCAGAAGTCCTGTGTTAAAGATGCTGAGGATAGTTCCAGGCTCAATGGAGGAACTCTGAGATCATTTAGGGTATCAGTCAGGATGTTTGAGCTCCAAATAACCAATTGAATTTGGCCTGAACCATAAGGAAATGCGTTATTAACCTAATTGGAAGTTTGGCAGTAGATGTCAGTTTGGTTGATTCAGCAGCTCATAGTCTCCAGGGACCTTCCAGCTCTCTGCTGTGTCATCCTCGGTGTGAACTCCATCTTGAGACAGTAAAGATGTTGCTGATCTAACAGGATAGCCAGTTCTTACCCTATAAAATGGGCTTCCTTGATGACTCAGTGGGTAAAGAATCTCCCTGCAATGCAGGAAATGTGGGTTCGACCCTTGGGCTGGGAAGATCCCCTGGAGGAGGGCGTAGCAATCCACTTCAGTATTCTTGCTTGTAAAATCCCATGGACAAAGAAGCCTGGTGGGTTATAGCCTACCACAGGGTTGCAAAGAGTCGGACATGACTGAAGTGACTTAGCACGTGTGCACAGGTACATGCATATGTAAAAATTTATTGAGCTGTAGGCTTATGACTTGTGTACTTCACCAGATGTATTTATGTCTCAATGAAAAGATTAATAAGCTTGGAATTAAAGAAAACATGATTCACATCTAATATCACACTTGGACCTTGCAACAACCCAGGGGTAGGCAGGGCAGGGCTGGTGATCATCGTACATCCCGTGGGAATCCAAACTCCAGGAGGATTAAGTGATATACCCAAGGTTACAGAGGGAGGTAGTGGCAGACTAGAGCCTACACTCAAGTCTTCTGATATCAAGGCCGGTGTTTTCCAGTCCAATGAAAGCCTCAGAGGTGAACTTAGACGCCTTCGTGAACCGTAATAAGAGCTATGCAGTGAAGTTCTTAGATGGACTTTCTTGCCAAGTTTCTGAATTGGGCTGGGAACAAACCTCACATTCTCATTAATCAGCAGCTAACTCTCAGATGACATTGTGGAGATGGTAGGATTTTTTTAAACATCTGGTTGTTTTATTTGTTATTAAACAAACTGTTGAGTGAAAGGAAAAAAAATCCTACACATTTCTTCATTGCTGCTGTTTCAAAACAGCTTTGCCGACATCTATCAACTTTGTTTATGTCAAATTGCACAATTTGTCACTGATGCTGAATTTGCCAAAAGTAAAGTGAATTTGATTGACAAGGCCCCAGGGCTTCTCTCTCTTCCTTTTCAACATTCCAGATGTTAAAAAAAAAAAGTTGGATCCACCCCAAGAAAGGCTTATCTGCCGGTGGAGCTTGGGGGATATGGTTATAGTTTGTTACAGTTTCTGTAGAAACTTTGCCTCCTAGAAACCCCATCTTGATTGGTTCAAATTACCCTCCATTTTCAATTGTTGCCTTTCAATGGAGCCATCTGTTTTGAGGCTCATCTGTCAGGGGCTCTGTTGTGGTTGATTATTAAACATATCTGCAGCTGGAGGTTCAGAGGAAAAAAAAAAAAAACCTTAAATGACAAAAGGAAAGTGTCCCCAAGAATGAAAGTAGAAAACAGAAACAGACTTCTAGCTATCACCACTCTTAGAAATCAGAGGACTTAATCCTTCTCTGAAACCCAGGAGAAAATTAATATAAATAAACAAGTGTGGTGGACAGTAATGGACATTGGGTGGCATTGGGGCTTTCCACCACAAAGTTTCTTTGGAAACTACACCCAAGGACACGCAGGCTAACTCTTCTGGGTGGATTACCTCTTTCACATTGTGACTATTCTCATAGGGATAATGGTAATCCACCATGAAGGGCTGTCTCTAAGGATTAAATTAGTTAACGCATGTTAAGGGCTTAGAGAAGTCTTAACATATATTAGGTGCTCTGTAAACATTAATTGTTCTTATTTCTGGTAGAGCTTGTTGTTACAATATTCTAGAATTGGGTAGAGGTTTCTCTGACCCACCAGGACCAAGCCACCCTCTGCCCTCACCCACCACATCCCACTCCACCTAACCCCATGCTAGGCATCTTGGGGATGCCATGGACATGCCAACCCCATGCCAGGACATGGCAACTCTCCATAACTTTCACCTTGAGAGGCAGGTCACGGCACGTTCTGCTTTATGTCCACCAGGGGGCGATCAGTGAATGTTAGTTGAAAAAGGATAAGCCTGACCCCCTGGCTGGGACTCTCAGAACAAAGGCTCCAGCGTGCCGAAAGCGTCAACTCCCCTGAGTTGAACAAACACAGAGCCTGAGATTCTCAAATAGAATTAGCAGCCTAAGCATTTGGTTCAGCCTAGGGTTAACAGTTGGAAAAGGCAATGGCACCCCACTCCAGTACTCTTGCCTGGAAAATCCCATGGACCGAGGAGCCTGGTAGGCTGCAGTCCATGGGGTCGCTAGGAGTCGGACGACTGAGCGACTTAACTTTCACATTTCACTTTCACGCATTGGAGAAGGAAAAGGCAACCTACTCCAGTGTTCTTGCCTGGAGAATCCCAGGGACGGGGGAGCCTGGTAGGCTGCCGTCTATGAGGTCGCACAAAGTCGGACACGACTGAAGCGACTTAGCACCAGCAGGGTTAACAGTGGTATGTGTGATATAATGAGATCGTACATGTAGCCCCGTCTAGGTGGTCAGGGGTTCTGTAATATTCCTAGGCACTGGAAACATTTCCTGAAACATGATGCAGCCAGACCTTGTCTTGCCTTGAGATAGAAGACTGCTGAATACTGAGACTTCAGTGAAGCAACGCCAGAGTTTATCCTTATGAAAACCATTTCACATAACACTCACCAGGCTACAGCCCCTGGCTGAAATCTGTCTTAGATGTCTTATCCTTTTTTAGAGTAGAAAAAGAAAAAACAGTCCTCTGAAAGTCAGAGAAGAGAGGCATTTAGGGAAGAATAAAACTTTCTTTATCCATCTGGTTGATAATGCAATTTTAATGGAAAATGTTTGTTTATGTTTTTAATCCATGTGTCTTCACAGCATTTACTTTTTTTGTAACGCATTTAATTTTATATTATGAAAAGTATGACCTTCAGTTTCACGGTTCAGTTTAAACTGGAAGATTTGAAGGGAGAGTTTTTATCCAGTATGGTCTCAATTTTTAAAATCATCCGTCAATTTCTACGAAGTTTTTGTGAAAAACCTATCCTGGCAAGAATCAGTGTTTCTGTTTGTTTGTTTTTTTTTAAATGAAATTAATTCCCGCAAGTAAAATACATCCATTTCAACTCAAGGTCTTGTATAGAATAAATATTTAATAAATGTGTCAAGTGAATGAGAGAAATATTAATATGAAAGCCTGCGAAGAAGTGGGGTAACTTCTGTGTTGCGGAATTGACTGTGCTGGACTCAGCCCATCATTTCATTTCACCCACCAGCAACACTTAGGGAGGAACTGTCAGGATCTGTTTTGGCAGAGAGGGCTCTTTGCTCTTTGATTTCCATTCAGCCAGCCAGGAATCGTTGTTTGACAATCAGAGCACGCCTCACTGATAGCTGGATCAGGGTTGTTTTATCTCTACCTGGTGAATAATCTTAGCATCATACTTTATACCCAGAAGGTGTGTGATTAGTGTAATGAATTAACAGCTTCTTGCTTCTCTGGGAAAATGAATACCAGGAACCCTATTATCATAAAGGGCAATTGAGGGGAAAGGAACTCACAGGACAGATACTTGACTTATGCTGTTTAATTTAATCCCTCCAACAGCGCTTTCAAAGTATTCGTGTGTTTCAGAGCAGAAAGGAAGCTGAGCAGAGGAAAATGTCCAAGGTCACGAAGTGAAGTAACTAGAAAAGGATTTTTTTTTAACCAAAAGTTGGTCTAATGCTGTGGCCCATGGTCTTGCCACCATATCTTTCTCTTTGTAGAAGAATGAGGGGCTGCTGTTTAGAAACAAAGAATTGAGCTGAACATTCCAGAGCAGGGACTCAGATGAGGCAGGACCCTCATGGAGGCTCATCCCATGGCACACGACAGTGGGTAGCCCCTTGCTCTACCTGAGCCTTAGCTCTGGCACACTCCACTGTCATCAGCGGAAAAGGATTTCACCCTTGCCCTTTGAAATGCTTCATGCCCAGACATCCCTGTACCATTGTGGTTCTCAGGCATTTCCACAGTGCCCTGGGCAAAAAGTCAAGGGATCCCAACACTGCCTGTGGTCTGTTTGGGCCATGGAGGGGAGGATTGGGCAAGTTACTTGCCTTCTGAATCTCAGACCTTTCCTGTGTCAGGGGAAGTCAATACTACTTGTCCAAATACAACCCACCTGGAAGGATGCAACGAGACTCTATGAAAAGATATGTGTGGAAGTGCTTTGAAAACATTAGAGGCTGTAGGAATGTTCTTCCAGATTCCTCAGCTTCTTTCCAAAAAAGATGTGACCGAATTCCTGGGAAATTAATTGGAATCGGTTTATTCATTTTGTTTTGTTTTGCCTTTTTTTCCCCTTCTTGTCTGCATCTTCTAACAAAGAACGGAGAGTTCATTTTCTCCATCTCCCCCAAAGGAAAACAGCCAGGTGCAGAAGTTAGTATTCAATTCAACTGCAGAAAACAAACAAAACCCAAACACAGTAACAGCTCCAATACCTGAACAAAGTAAGATATTTTTCTGTCACGTAAGAGAAGTCAGAAGAGAGGCCATCCACACAATGTGGTGGCTCCCAAGTCATCAAGGACCCAGGCTCCTTCTACACTGTTGCTCCACCCTCCTTAACATCCCTCCTCACTGGCCAAGGTGGTTGCTTAAGATCCAGCTGTTGCATTCAGGTTCCAGCTAGCATAAAGAAGGGCAGGACTCTGAAGAAGCTCCTCATTCCTTCAAGGATATATTCTTACAGTTTTATATCCACTTCCACTTACCAGTCATTGGACAAAACTTGGTTACATGGCCACCACTGGCTGCAAAATAAGCTGGGAAATGTAATCTTAGTGGGACGTTCACTTCCCAGACAATTGTGGGTTCTTATTACAAAGAGGGAGGGGGTGCATAGCGAGGGCAAACCCATTGTCTACCCATCATATCTTGGATTCTTAAGTTCTGGATTCCTTGTCCAGGTATGTGTGTGTGTGCATGTGGGCGTACGTGCACACATGTATTAGGAGGAAGGGAGCCAGCAGGGGAAAATACCCAACAGTGCACCATTAAGAGCTCAAATTTTAGTGCAAAGCAGAATCACATGAGAAGCTTACTAAACACATAGTAGGCAGATTCTTAGTCAGAAAACTAGCACTAATCAAAATAGGACAAAATAACAAACTGGTCTTCAACACAAATTAAGATTTCCGATCATCAAAAGATACCACTAAGAAAATGAAAAGGCAAGCCCTCAACTAAAAGGAAAATTTCCTAATATTTATCTGTGACAAAGGACATATGACCAAAACTGTGTGCTGGTCTCAGCCTATCGATAACCAATATTTTGGTTGGACTAGTCCCTGTGGTTCTTATGATTGAAGACACCCTTTGGCTACAACCATCAGGAAATTTTGAAAAAAAAAAAAAATTGAGGTTTAAGACTGTTAAGATCTGGAAATGACACATCACATCTGGGGCCACACAGCAAGGTCAAGGGGAGAGAGAGAGACTGCATGGGCCTGGGGTTCCTCTTTTATTGGGGTTGAGGGTGGGGTGGGGATGTATGTTTTCCTGAACTCACTCCTTATTGATGAATTTAAAGCATAAAAGTGGGAATTTTAAAACATAGGAAGAGCAAAGAAAGGGGTAGCACCAAAGGTCAGTTGTTGGAATCAACCAAGATCTCTAAAAATAAAGGAACCTTGGTGGGGGAGGCAGCCTGGCTCTTTATCTTGCTGTGTGGCTGGCAATGTGCTGACTCTAAATAGTTGTTTTTGAAGTGGATGCTTCTTTGGAATAGATGCCTCAGTGATCAAAGTGTGTCAGGCACTTGCACTATAAAAAAGAAAATACTGTCGGAGCTTATAAGAATATATAAAAGAATATCTGAAAATTAATAATTATTAATAATAATTTAAAACATAACCAATTTTTCTAAATGGTCAAAAGACTTGAATAGGCACTTCATGAAAAGAGCGTAGAAAATGCCAATAAACATGAAAAAATAGTTAATATTCTTAGTCCAGGGAAAAGTAAATTCTGGTCACAATGATCCACCACTTCTTATCCAGTAAAATGACTACAATTTAAAAGCCTGATAATACCAAGTGTTGGCAGAAATGTGAAGCAACTGAAACTCTCATATTCTGCTGGATGGAGTCTTAAAGGTTACAACCATTCTATAAAAGTGTGGCAGCTTCTAATAAAGGCCCAGAAATTCCACTGCTAGGTGTCTACCCAAGAGAAATGAAAGCATACTGTCCACAAAAAGACTTACCTACAGACGCTTATAGCCGCTCTCTTCATAATGGCCCCAAGCTGGAAACAACCTGAATGTCCAGCAAAGAAGGGATAAACAATGGGATGCTACTCAGATATAAAGGAATAGACTATTGATATATGCAATAATATGGTTGAATTTCAAAAGCACTGGGCTGGGTAAAAGAAGCCAGAACAAGTATTAACTATAGGATTCTGCTTACATGAAGTTCATGAATAGATGAAACTAATATGGGGCAGAAATCAAACAGTGGTTGTCGGTGGGTGAGACGTGGGTGGGTGAGATGTATTGATTGGAAGGAGGGCTGGGGAATTCTTAGGGTGATGGACATGTTCCATGTCATGTCTGGTGTGTGAGTTACATGGGAATGTTCATTTGTCAAAACCCATCAGAGTATGAATTTAACGTTTGCACATCTCACTGAATGTAAATGTGATTTAATCTCAAAAACTGTGTGTGTGAGTTGGTGGTGTGAGTGTATGTGTGTGTGTGTGAATTGCCAGCCCTCATCTCAGAGATTTGGATTCGTGGGATCTAGGAAACTGATGTTTTTCAGCTTAGGAACTGGCATTTTAATCACCCCACCTTCTCAGGGTGTCCTGATGCGGGTGGACAGGCCTGATGTGGTTTCTGGAACCGGGGACGAAGCCGTGAAGGCCATGTGGCTCGGATGGGAGTGGCTCCCTGAGTTCTGGAGGACCCCAAGGTGGAGGGTGGAGGAGGGGAGAGGGGCCTGGGTCCACAGCACACAATCCCCTGCAGGGGGCCCTTGGGTGGGGAGGTACAAAAATGCTCGTGACCCTGGTGCGTAGTGCCTGGGCCCTGGGGGAGCAGGCAGGGCCCCATCATGAAGGCCTGTGGTCAGTGCTGAGGACAGCTGGGAGAATGTCCTTGTGGCCTGCTTGGAGCAGCTAGAGATGATGGCCAGCGGAAGAACAACCCAGGGCTAGTGTTACGGAACCAAACTCGGGTCTGCTTACCTGCGTGCAATTAGGCCCATCTACTGACACCAGGTTGTGGTGAAGGAACATGCAGTGTTTATTGCAGGGCACCAAGCAAAGGGTTCAGGGCAGCTAATGCTCGGAAGGCCCAAACTCCCCATGGCTTTCACGGAAAGGTTTATAAAGACAGGGAGAGAGAGAGGGTTGCAGGTGTGTGGACACTTCTGATTGGCTGGTGGTGAGGTAATCGGGAGTCAACATCACCAACCTTCTGGTTCCAGCTGGTCTGGAATCTATGTGCTTGTGGGCAGCACACAGTTAATTAACTTCTCCCACCTGGTGGGGGGTTCAGTCACTGCAAAGCATTTGAAAGGATTTGGCTCAGAATAGTGTCTACTGCCCTTAAGGAGGAACTGAAGATCCTCGACTTTAATGGCTAAACTATCACTTTCGTCTTGCTTGACTGTTTCTCTTTGTTCCTGCATTTTCTCACTTCTCTGATTAAATTTATTCTTTGGAACTTGGGGGAGGCCGAGGAGGCTAAAGTTTTTCTGCAACCAAGAGGCAGGTAGAGGACATAGGGAAAGGAGGTCTGTCCCAGAAAGGCCCATTAGGGTCCTCCTTGGTGACAATTCCCTCTTTTTTTTTGTTCTTCAATCCTGAGGAAGAACAGGTGTGGAACAAGAAAGGAAATAAAGTTTTGGATACAGAGGTTAATTGTAAACTCAGTGGAGGAGCTCAGTTTTAGGGTCGGGGGGAACTCCGTTTCACTAGGGATCAAACTAGTAGTTATCGTTCATTGAGTGTGAAGAGGTTTACATGTATTGATATCTATTCATTTCGTTTCCCCCATATTATAAGTGAAAAAACTGAGATGCCAGGGGAGCCAAGATTTGAACCCCGACAGCCTGGTTCCAGGGCTTACATCCTCACCCTCCATGCTGACTTCCCCTTCCACTGACCCCCACCCCTTGTATCTGCTTTCCTGGGCATCAGACAAATTGCTGTAGCCAGAGGTAGAATATGCAGCCTCGAAAGGAGATTGAAGAAAAAAAAATGAAACTGAGGTTGGACTCCTCAAAGCCTTGGTAAGTGGGAAGCCACAGCCCCTTGCAGGGCCAGGAACTCTTGCTCATGAGTAACAAGGCAGGTATGAAACGCTGGGGAGTGGAGGGGGCGCTGTGGCATGACCACTTTGAAGGGGGCAGCTATTACTGAGATGGTCCCCTTGGGGACATGCAGCAACACTGATTTTTAAAGATTCTGATCCTTCTGGTTCACATTCGAGTCAAGTGAAACGTGGGCGGGTGGGATGCAACCCTGGGGCTGCTGATTGCAATGTCTGCTCTTCTCTGCTTCCTGGGTGTCCTGTGGCAGGATGGATGGCAGGCCAGTGGCCTTCAGAAGGTTGGCCTCAGCCTTCTCAGGGCGAGGATATTTAACTCCATTAGAGCCCACCCTCCCCTGTGTCCCAAGCCTGAACTTTCTGAGGTGGCCAGGGGAGTCCCGCACTGCCCTTGTGTCGGCGTGCACCCTTCCTTCCGGACAGTCAAGAGCTTTATCCCAGAATCTAACCACCCTTCCTCAGGGGCTCCTTTGCCCCATGCCAGTTTTTCCAAAGGCCCTCACGTCTGCCAGAGCTGCCTCCCGCCTTGTCCCCCCACGTCCCACTGCCTCCCACTCCGTTTACTGGCTGATACACATTTTTGGTTTCTTAAATTCCATTTGAGCCATCATGCTGCCCAATCTCTTATCTCACTCCCTATCTAGCTTCAGCCTGAGCTTGGGCGTCTTGTGGGCTTTGCAGCCAGATATGAAAGGAGGAGAGATTCATTTCCTGCCTCCTACCTCTCCAACCCTACATCTGCCAGTTTAGTTCACAAGCTCTTTTTTGGTGTAAACAACAGACATTCGTTTCCTCACGATCCTGGAGGCCACAAGGCCCAAATCAAGGTGTCAGCAGGGTTGATCCTGCCTGGCCGCGGCCTCTCTCCTTGGTTTGTAATGGTAGGATTCTAGCTGCGTCCTCACAGTCTTCCTTCTGTGCGTGTCTGTGTCCTGACCTTGTCCTATGAGGTCGGCAGTCACACTGGACGCGGGCCCACATTCATGACCTCGTGGGAACTTCATTCTCTCTAAAGACAGCCTCCAAATACAATCACATTCTGAGGTGCTGGGGGTTAGATTTTTTTTTTTAAGATTATTATGATAATTTTATTTTATTTTGTTTTTCTTTATTTTTTTTCCATGTTATTTTTTGCTTTAATGTCACACATGCTTCTTCTTTTTTTAAATTAAAAATGTTTTAATACAAATTTTAAAGTTCACACTCTATTTACAGTTATTTTAAAATATTGGCTATAATCCACATATTGAACAATGTATTTTTAAAATATGATAATGTTTTATTTAATGCAATATATCCTATTTATGTAACAAATGTTAAAAAAATGTTTAATGAGATCTTATTTTTTCATACCAAACTCTGAAACCCTATGTGTATTTTATTTATTTATTTTTAAATTTTATTTTAGTTGAAGGATAATTGCTTTACAATGTTGTGTTGGTTTCTGCTATACAACAACGTGTTTCAGCCATAAGCATACACATATTCCGTCCCTCTTAAGCCTCCCTCCCCGCCGCCCCACATGCTTGTTATGAAACCTCTCTCACCAGTAGGTGACGGCTGGGTCTCACGATGCGCAATGTGGCCGTGTTGCTGTTCCAGACCCCCTTACAGGCTGTCACCATCCTTCGCCTGACACTGGGGCCTCTGCCTCTCCCTAAGATGCTTGGCAGGTTGCATCTCACTCCTGGGCAGACCTGAGGGAAACAAAATCCTTGCTCATAGCAGGACAGTTCAGTGGTATAAGTTGTGCCACAGAGCACACTAGTGGGAGAGGTCGAGGATAGAGGGTCCCTGACAATTATCTGTGCTCGGCCCCCTCCTTTCCTGTTCTCACCCTCCTTCCCTCCTTCTCACCTACAAAAAGTCACCTGCATGGAATTCTTGTCTCCAGCTCTGAATCAGAGAAACCTGAGGGCAGAAGAGGGTCAGTGCTGGGCTGAGAAGAGAGCAGGGCAATGCCCAAGACGGGGGCGACAAGGAACCCCTGGACTCCCATTGCTAAGTTCAAGATGCCAAAAATCCCATTATTACAGTGAAAAAATAAAGTCTTAGTTTTCCAACAATAGAGGCCAGCTTGATAAATTACAGCTTACCCTTATAAGGCATGCTGCTGCTGCTAAGTCGCTTCAGTCGTGTCCGACTCTCTGCGACTCCAGAGACGGCAGCCCACCAGGTTCCCCATCCCTGGGGTTCTCCAGGCAAGAACACTGGAGTAGGTTGCCGTTTCCTTCTCTAATGCATGAAAGTGAAAAGTGAAAGTGAAGTTGCTCAGTCGTGTCCTACTCTTCGTGACCCCATGGACTGCAGCCCACCAGGCTCCTCGGTCCATGGGATTTTCCAGGCAAGGGTACTGGAGTGGGGTGCCATTGCCTTCTCCAGATTCCACCATTATTAGCAGTGCTGTATAGAGTATGGCAAAACGTTGACATTTGTTGAAGCTAAGGGATGGATACATTTCATTTTACTATCCTCTTTACTTTTATATGTTTGAAATTTTTCATAATAAAATGCATATAAAAAGATGGATAAAGAAAACGCTGTTGTACTTGGAAATTATTCACTATGTTGTTAAGTGAAAAAAAAACACAACTGGCCGCAACTACTAATCCAACTATTTAAAATAATACATGTACATGTGCATTTTCTTTTTCTTTTTTTTCTTTTTTATGTGCATTTTAAAAACATTAAGAAATTAACCATTAAGAAAACAATATTTTAAAAAGAAATTGAAATATACATGCCCAATGACCCAGCGATTCCACTTCTGTGTAGAGAAACATATATGAGAAAGGAGATGGGTAAACAGCTGAAGCATCTATTAATAGGAAAATGGCTTTTACAACGGTACTATAATCATTCTTTGAAAATTTGGCAGCAGACAAAAAGAAAATTACTAGAACACTTAAGTGCAGGTACCCTTCTAAACACTTAGGCATGCTAACATAATTCTCACCCTATAAAGTAGGTATTATTGTTAAGCCATTTTATAGATAACAGAAAAATTAAGAAACTTGCCCAAAGTTCACTGGGCCAATGGTGGTTCTGGGATTGGAACCCAGGGAGCGGTCAGCCTGACTGCACAGCCCATGCTCCAAGCCATTATGCTATTTCACCATTTGAGGATGAAATGGTCCTAGAAATATCAACACATTTATCAGACCTAACATTCATTTGAAGTTGCCCACATGGCAGGCCCTGTTTTTAACAGTTGACCTGTATTATCTCATTTTGTCCTCATGACAACTCTTTTAGGAAGGGAGATGAGATACTAACTACTAAAAGCTCCTTTTTCTAAAGGAGACAATCAAAGAACGGAGAGGCTAAGTAATCTTCCCAAGGTTACACAGCTAAGAAGTGGTAGAGACAGGATTCAAACCTATGGAATCAGGTTCCAGAGCCTAAGCTCTCAACTCCTTTGCCCTAAGCCAATAAATCACAACAGGATAAGTAACAGTTCAAACAAATGAAAAAAACCAACAAAATAATGTATTTTCTAGAGGTACATGTGTGAGCACATAAAATAAGGACTCGAATGTGAAGTAGAGAGATGCACCCACAGAACTGAATTTACAATATAAAATATATAGACAAAGAATTGGAAAACAAAACAAAACCCAGGTCTCTACATCTCCACATACACAGAAAACGGTGTATGAGACTTACTACTCTGATGAGTGGCTATCTGGGAGGCAAGGGCTGGAGCCAGCTCCAAGAGTGGGGCTGGCTGTCTAAGGGGACTTGAGACCTATTTATAATCTTTTAATTTTTGACAAGAAGACTATATTCATGTATTATTCATAATTAAAAATTTAATAATGCCCCCAATAGTCTACACTAAAATAGCAGCAAGCACTGTCTCTGTGTGGTGAGGTTTTTTTTTTTTTAGTTCTTTCCTATAATTTATAAATTTTCTACCAAGAAAATATGTGACTTTAGCAATCAAGGTGGGGAAGGAAGGGAGGGAGCAAGAAGAAACAAATGTAATATTACTGCCCCCAAATGATGCCCCAACTTCTCCTCCTGGATCATCTCTGGTTCACTCTCCTAGGCCCACTGCGGTGGCCTGGTCCCCAGCCCCTTCCCACGGAACGGCTCACTCCCCACGCAGTTCTCTCTCAGCCCCACGGGGGCGC
Source organism: Oryx dammah (assembly GCF_014754425.2). NCBI lineage: Eukaryota > Metazoa > Chordata > Mammalia > Artiodactyla > Bovidae > Oryx > Oryx dammah. The sequence continues at coordinate 39,950,097 of NW_024070197.1, forward strand.
AGAATACATTGTTCTGTGTTGGTTGGCTTGGCAGTGAACTTCTCCAGGGCAGGCCTTCCATGCTGGCTTCTGAACTCCCTGACGGCTCCTCCACTCCAAGCGCTGGCCCACAGGCATCAATAAGTGTTGGTGGAACTTACAGTGTTCAGAATCCATCAAAAAAGGAGAGGAGAGGATCCTTCAGGTCCACCTTTCTCTCCCACCTGGGACCCCCGTAAATCGCAAGGGTCTTCTGACCATCCACTCACATACCCCCAAAGATGCATTGCCAAGTCCAGCTTCCTTTGCACTGAGTACCTACTATGTGCCAGACACTTTTGGGCACTGGGGTTGACCCACAGTGACATGCCCTGTAAAGAGCAAAGACAAGGATGGACCTCAGCCTTTGATACCATACCTGATACTGACCTCAGAACCTCAGACCCCAGACCATCAGTGGTGAAATTCTTGGTTTTGTTAGGGCCACCACAGTACTCACAGTTAATTTCTCCAATGTGGTTATTCAGAGACCTACGGCAATTTGCTTCACAGCTGCCCTCCACTGTTCTTGTTTCTTCCTTGACTAAATAAACCCTTGAGGTAACAAATAGAAGAAATGAAGAAACATAGGTCAGATCTCATCTGAATCTATAGAACCAAGATGGGGGATTGTTATGTTGCTTCATGAGATAAGTAAAAAGTTAAGCCTTTTAAACCATAAATAGAAGACATCTTTTTACAATAACTATATAATCAGTCAGTCAATCGCTCAGTTGTGTCCGACTTTTTGGGACCGCATGGACAGTAACCCGCCAGGCTTCTCTGTCTGTGGAACTTTCCAGGCAAGAATACTAGAGTGGGTTGCTATTCCCTACTCCAAGGGATCTTCCTGACCCAGGGATCGAACCCACATATCTTATGTCTCCTGCATTGGCAGGCAGATTCTTTACCGCTAGCTCCACCTGGGAAGTCTTAAGAATGGTTTCCTTCATAAATGTCCCTTCTTCAAAGAGAGACCTTTGATTCACAAGTTTGCTTGTCTGACTTATTTCTTATATGCACACTCTGCCCATTAATGTCTGAAGAAAGCAAGGATTTTTCCATAATAAATTCCCTGCCCTCGTGGAGTGTGCCTTCTGTTAGGGGAGGATAGATAATGACAGGTGCTCAGGAAAAAAATAAAGCTGGAAAGGGGAAGGGGTAGGTTTTTGAGGGGGAGGGGCTGAGATTTTAAAGAAAAGAGGGCGGGAGTCCACTGACAGCATCACAGGCACAGAGGACCAGAGATGACAAGGGTCCAAGGCAGAACATTTCTGATGGTCCCGAGGTACAGGACTTGGCAAATGGAGCTAGTGGGAGGGAGTCACGTAGGGCCTCATGAGCCAACATAAGGACTTTGGTTTCTACTCCCAGAGAAGCACTGAGCCATTGGAGGGTTTGGAACAGAGGATGACACGTTCTACCAGGATGAGTCTGGCTGCTGTGTTAAGAACAGACCAAAATCCTAGCTGAATTCTCTTGAAGCCTCTTGAAACACCATTGTTATTGCTATTAAATATTATTCATATTAATAACAGTTGTGGAACTTCTGTTGTGGATTCTGGCCAAGACTGAGCTCTGAACAACCATTTTATCTGGGCCCAGAAGGACAGGGAAGTGGCAGAAGACTGGAAACTGAGTCTTGGGACGACTCACCATCCTCAAGGTCAGCCAGCATCCTGTGTCACCATAGCAACAGTGTCGACACTTTCTGACGCTGAGGTCCCTGGGCCTCCTTGCTGCTAACAGTCACTGGAAGGTCCTGCCTTGGGCCTGCTGTATTGTTATGTTTCTAATGTCAGACAATTTGGAAAACAGCGCTTTATTTATTTATTTATTTATTTTTAGTCAATAGTTTGATGTGCATTCTTTTCCTTTCTTTTTTTTTTAATTTTTATTTATACTTTATTTTACTTTACAATACTGTATTGGTTTAACCATACATTGACATGAATCCACCACGGGTGTACATGAGTTCCCAAACATGAACCCCCCTCCCACCTCCCACCCCATATCATCTCTCTGGATCATCCCCGTGCACCAGCCCCAAGCATCCTGTATCCCGCATCAAAGATAGACTGGCGATTCGGAAAACAGTGCTTTAATACAAGATGTTCTCAGTTTGGGGCATCCTAAATATGTCATTATAGGGGACTGGAATGCAAAAGTAGGAAGTCAAGAAACACCTGGAGTAACAGGCAAATTTGGCCTTGTAATACAAAATGAGGCAGGGCAAAGGCTAATAAAGTTTTGCCAAGAAAATGCACTGGTCATACCAAACACCCTCTTCCAACAACACAAGAGAAGACTCTACACATGGACATCACCAGATGGTCAACACCGAAATCAGATTGATTATATTCTTTGCGGCCAAAGATGGAGAAGTGCTATACAGTCAACAAAAACAAGACCAGGAGCTGACTGTGGCTCAGATCATGAACTCCTTATTGCCAAATTCAGACTTAAATTGAAAAAAGTAGGGAAAACCACTCAACCATTCAGGTATGACCTAAGTCAAATCCCTTATGACTATACAGTGGAAATGAGAAATAGATTTAAGGGACTAGATCTGATAGATAGAGTGCCTGATGAACTATGGAATGAGGTTCATGACATTGTACAGGAGACAGGGATCAAGACCACCCCCATGGAAAAGAAATGCAAAAAAGCAAAATGGCTGTCTGGGGAGCCCTTACAAATAGCTGTGAAAAGAAGAGAGGCAAAAAAGCAAAGGAGAAAAAGAAAGATATAAGCATCTGAATCCAGAGTTCCAAAGAATAGCAAGAAGAGATAAGAAAGCCTTCTTCAGAGATCAATGCAAAGAAATAGAGGAAAAGAACAGATTGGGAAAGACTAGAGATCTCTTCAAGAAAATTGGAGATACCAAGGGAACATTTCATGCAAAGATGGGCTCGATAAAGGACAGAAATGGTATGGACCTAACAGAAGCAGAAGATATTAAGAGGTGGCAAGAATACACAGAAGAACTATACAAAAAAGATCTTCATGACCCAGATAATCACGATGGAGTGATCACTCACCTAGAGCCAGACATCCTGGAATGTGAAGTCAAGTGGGCCTTAGAAAGCATCACTATGAACAAAGCTAGTGGAGGTGATGGAATTCCAGTTGAGCTATTTCAAATCCTGAAAGATGATGCTGTGAAAGTGCTGCACTCAATATGCCAGCAAATTTGGAAAACTCAGCAGTGGCCACAGGACTGGAAAAGGTCAGTTTTCATTCCAATCCCAAAGAAAGGCAATGCCAAAGAATGCTCAAACTACCACACAATTGCACTCATCTCACATGTTAGTAAAGTAATGCTCAAAATTCTCCAAGCCAGGCTTCAGCAATACGTGAACCGTGAACTTCCAGATGTTCAAGCTGATTTTAGAAAAGGCAGAGGAACCAGAGATCAAATTGCCAACATCTGCTGGATCATCAAAAAAACAAAAGAGTTCCATAAAAACATCTATTTCTGCTTTATTGACTATGCCAAAGGCTTTGTGTGGATCACCACAAACTGTGGAAAATTCTGAAAGAGATGAGAATACCAGACCACCTGACCTGCCTCTTGAGAAACCTATATGCAGGTCAGGAAGCAACAGTTAGATTTGGACATGGAACAACAGACTGGTTCCAAATAGGAAAAGGAGTACGTCAAGGCTGTATATTGTTACCCTGCTTATGTCTATGCAGAGTACATCATGAGAAACGCTGGGCTGGAAGAAGCACAAGCTGGAATCAAGATTGCCGGGAGAGATATCAATAACCTCAGATATGCAGATGACACCACCCTTATGGCAGAAAGTGAAGAGGAACTAAAAAGCCTCTTGATGAAAGTGAAAGTGGAGAGTGAAAAAGTTGGCTTAAAGCTCAGCATTCAGAAAATGAAGATCACGGCATCTGGTCCCATCACGTCATGGGAAATAGATGGGGAAACAGTGGAAACAGTGGCAGACTTTATTTTGGGGGTCTCCAAAATCACTGCAGATGGTGATTGCAGCCATGAAATTAAAAGACGCTTACTCCTTGGAAGAAAAGTTATGACCAACCTAGATAGCATATTGAAAAGCAGAGACATTACTTTGCCAACAAAGGTCTGTCTAGTCAAGGCTATGGTTTTTCCAGTGGTCATGTATGGATGTGAGAGTTGGACTGTGAAGAAAGCCAAGCGCCGAAGAATTGATGCTTTTGAATTGTAGCTTTGGTGAAGCCCCTTGAGAGTCCCTTGGATTGCAAGGAGATCCAACCAGTCCATTCTGAAGGAAGATGGGATTTCTTTGGAAGGAATGATGCTAAAGCTGAAACTCCAGTACTTTGGCCATCTCATGCGAAGAGTTGACTCATTGGAAAAGACTCTGATGCTGGGAGGGATTGGGGGCAGGAGAAGTCGCTCAGTCGTGTCTGACTCTTTGCGACCCCATGAATTGCAGCATGCGAGGCCTCCCTGTTCATTACCAACTCCCGGAGTTTACCCAAACTCACGTCCATCGAGTCGGTGATGTCATCCAGCCATCTCATCCTCTGTTATCCCCTTCTCCTCCTGTCCCTAAGACTAAATTGGGATTTCCCGTAGCTTGCAATGAGCTAAATTACCACTAGGTGGCAGCAGACACCCAGTAAAAGTCCATTCCTTTTTAACCTATAAAGTCCTCACTTGCAAACTCAAAAGACGAGTTCTATGACACTGGAAAGGGGAGTACTTAAAATTCTGGATAACTATAGCTAAATTATGTTTCTGATTTTAAAAAATGTATCCAGCTTTCAACCTAAATTTTTCCTTTTCCTTGGCTTCAGTAGGTCTTCCCAAGGGCCCATAGGGGGATGGGTTTGCTGCCTTTTCCCAGCGGTTAAGAGATTTCATTTCTTAGGGGAAGAAGTGTCTGAGCAGGGCTTCTAGCCTGCCCTCCTAGGACAAGCTTTCTCTGATCTTACTACCTGTTACCAGTTCTCAAAGCTCCCTGAAAGAGGTCCAGAGAGAAGGGCCTGCATTGAGTAAACACCTCTGTGGGTCCTTGGTTTCTGAGGATTGTATACTTCCATACTTGCTCACAATTGGCCTTTAGCACTTGATTCTCATTTTAAGTCACTGTACTCACACACACAGTGACCCCATCTTCCACCTGTCAGCAGTCAGCCAGTGTTCATGTCCCATCTCTCCTCCACAGTGCTCATCTTCCTTCAGACTTCAGGGTAATTGCCCTGCAACCTCTTTGAATGAATCAGAAAAAGTCATGAAACTGGGAATAATCCAGATTTTTCTTGCGGAAAGGGTGGTCGCAACTTTCTTAGATATTTCTACATCCCAGGAGGAGCCAGAAGTCACCCCAGGGAATCTGAAAGAGACAGTTTTCAGGTGATACTCCTGGGACTCACTTCAGGGTGGTCACTGTTTGGACTTGATGTGGTTCAGGCCGCAGGGAGGGTTCATATGAGTTGTTGGAAGAGATGGCCCCAGGGAGGGGCCTGGAAGGATAACATGTAAGTTGAAGAAAGCAGTGTAGACCTGTGGGAGGGCCAGTAAGGGCCAGGCAGCCATGCCACATGTCGCCATGCCCCGCCCCCTCTTTCCCACTCCAGGACATCCTCAGTCTGCGCCCCCCCCCCATCTCTACAGGCAGCTCCGCGTGGAGGAGGAGGACACGGCACTCTGGTCCCCCACATGCTCTCACTGGAGTTGTGGATGGCCCAGAGGCATGGAGCAATGCAGCGGCCCCCTCAGCACCTCCCCGGGCCCAGCCCGCTCCACTCTGCACATCCAGAGGTCAAGCCAGAACGGCCAGAGCACCTTCCTGCCAATGGTGCCCACTGTCTTCGTCCTTCTCTCCTTGAGGAGGATGACTTTATTTCAGCCCAAAACAAAGACATTGACTTGGTCTCCAAAAGAACATTTATTTCCAAATTGAGGCCACAGAAACAGAAACTCCCCGTCCCGGACCTCTGACACTCCCATCAGATAATTCCTCAGCCTCCACAATAAGATGCCTCTTTGGCACATAAACACTTCTAGAGAAACCCCTGTTCACAGCTCAACGTGTTTTGACTGTGGTGCCTTCTTTGCTGCCTCCTGGGTCAGAAGCTCGTTCCAGAAAGCCACTTTCTCACTTTTCAGCTTCTTGGCTGCCCGAGTGTTGACACCAATCTGAAGGTACCCTTCTTTCTGGTCATATGCTGGCCAGTGGGGAAGCCCCTTCCCATTGGGGTTCCTAGAACAAAATCAAACAGAAATTCCCCAAAGCTGCTGTGTGGTCTTGGACCTCTGAGATTGTCAGGGACCCCCGGCTTCATTTCTGCCAAAAGCTCATATGCCTCCAGAGATAGGAGGCTGACCATGTCCTGGGCAGCCAATCTATCACGGGGAGCTCTCATCTCAGAGGTCACAGGGCGGGGCGTTTGACCATCACACATTGGAAGCTCTCCCCACCCAACAGACACGCCCAACCCCACTCCATGTCTGCCAGCAGCTCACCCATTCCGAGCAAAGTTGGCCCAGAACTTCATCATCATCTTGCTGAGATTGATCTCTTCTTCTGAGGCACCATCTGTGGGGAGGACAAAGCCAGTGCTGCTCAAAGGGTGGTTCATGGGCAGTGGCAGCACTTGAGAAATTGTTAACAGATTCAGAAATGGGGACCTTACTCCAGACCTACTGAGTCTAAGCCTGCATTCTAAGAAGATCTTGGGAAACACAAGTGGACTTCAAACTTGGCAGTTACCGACTGAGGCTGGGCTCAGTGAAGGGCTGCAGTCGATCCATAAGCTGACTGCCTTGTCTTCTGTGCCCACCCGACTGCCCTTCCCCCTTCAGCGTTTCAGGGACACATCCCAGGGTTGCTGCTAGACTAACCCCACTCCCAGGATGCTCTCCTTTGGGTCTTTTCTCGGTGTCCTTGATCCACACACATTTTCACAGAATCTGGAAAATAACCGAGCTGCAAGATCCCGCAAAAGCCACCCAACCAGGAAATGCCCAGAGGCACTGGGTGTAATGAACAGTTCTGCGATGTGTCACACACAATTTGTCTGTAATTGCTAATGGTTAAGGCATTGAAGACATCTGTGAAGTTTTTTTTTTTTTAATATTACACACCTAGATATATTATGATATTAAAAGATATGAGTTTTAGACAGATAGATGATTGGATAGACAGACACACATGTTAGTCCTGATTCCAGGTTAATAACAACTCTAACTTCACCCTCACGCACATTCTGATGTGTTCTTGTGAGGGCAGAGTGAGTGGTGGCCTTCTAGGCCTGAGCAGGGCCCTGCAGGTGACCCAGCTCCCGTCTTGCTGATGCCCAAGTCTGGATTCTTAGAGCAACCATGGGTTAGGGCACAAGGATGCGCATTCTCCATCAGGTACATTAGAGCAAGAGAATGGTTGGGACCTTTGTCCTTCCACCCTGTTATGGTGAATTCAGGAAACTAAGACCTGCAGAGAAGGAGGAACCTGCCCAAGGTCACCAAATAAACTTGAACCCAGATCTCCTAACTCCAAGTTTATAGTCACCAAAGGGCCATCACCTTGCAAAACTGGAATCCCGAAGACAGAGAAGACTTCATCCCCGTGGTCCCCTATCACTCTCTTTGGTTTCACCTTTGGTGAGAAGCTTGGGCGATACTGAAACTCGTACATGTAGGTCGGGACTCCAGCATCTGGGAAAAAAGGATTCATACACGGTTCATTTCAGCAGATGCACACTTGATGGTATCAAGGTCTCCGCGGGGCTGTGAGCAATCAAGAAATTGGAGGCATGTCTAGTCCTGAGTGAACAACAACAGTATTAATAGCAGCTGCCTATTGTGAGAACCAACTGTGTGCCAACCTTGTGTGTTCCTACAGGAAGCCCCTGGTTATGAGCACATGAAAAATTTTGGAAAAATTTCATCACTTGCTTATGGGTGCATAGTTGGGAGAGGTGGAAAAAGATTTGAGCTGGGTATTTATCGAATGAGTAAGTGAAGAGTGAATGAATGAATGTTCAAACCTTGAGTAGCTCCATTCTAAATAAATATAGGGGCACTGGGTCAGTTCACATAAGCCCCTTTTGATCATCCACGCACAAGGACATCCACACACGCACACTTTATTGCATTTCATTGCTAACAGGCTAGTCTTCATTTCCTTTGAGAATACCTGTAGCCTGACAGGTGTCTTCCATTATGTCCATTTTTGAACCTTTCCAGTGATTTTCACATGTATTCCAAGAAGAGCAAAGTAAATTCAAGTTGTGAGCCTGAAAGTGCAGATTTAAATACAAACCTATGCAGAAAGGGGAAAATTTGCTCCCCATGTCTCAGGAAACCTCAGTCTGGCATTTTCTTTTCTTTGTGTCTGTCCTCTCACATGTCTTGCTTCCTGCCTGGCTCAGGGAGTGTGCAACAGTGGCAGAAGGGAGAAGGGGCTGAGGAAGGGGACAGACCCTCTCTCCTGGCCTCTCTCCGTCCCTCTCCTCTCCTCTCTCTCCACCTCCTCTCAAACCCAAGAAGATGTCAGTTTTCCTGCTGATGCTTCAGCAGAGATGCCCAACTTGCTCCTTCAGGGCTAACTCGTGGGCCTCCCACCTGGGGACTTCTGTGCTTTGCATTGATAGTTATGCCACAGCTAGTGACTCTAATGGGGAAGGGTCAGGCCCCAAGGCAGACTGGTGGGGAGATATCACAACATCCCCTCCCTGCCTCGGGGATACTATCACATTTGGAAAATGCCAAAAAAAAAAAAAAAATAAAAGGAAAATGAACAAAATGATCACTTATAATCGCACTGCTCAGAGAAACCTTTGTTAATATTTCAGAACTTATTCCACTTATGCATATAAAACTATGATACTATTGATAATTATGTGTTATTACATATGACCATAATAATTGCTTCATATCATTAAAATTTCCCAACAAAGTAGTTTAACAATATATGCCATCCCAACAGGAGGATGTAAAATAATTTGTTTAATTGCCTCCCTCATCTCCCATCTTTGCACTTTGGTTTAGCAAGAGGTGATTTGGGGAAGAAGCAATCCTCTGTGGTCCCGCAGGCCACTTATTAAACAGTTGCTTCAAGGCTGGGGGCTTCCCTGGTGGTTCAGATGGTAAAGCGTCTGTGTGCAATGCGGGAGACCCGGGTTCAATCCCTGGGTCAGGAAAATCCCCTGGAGAAGGAAATGGCAACCCACTCCAGTACTCTCGCCTGGAAAACCCCAGGGACAGAGGAGCCTGGTAGGCTACAGTCCATGGGGTTGCAAAGAGTTGGACACGACTGAGTCACTTCACTTTACTTTACTTCAAGGTCAAGCAGAGAATGCTGTAAGGAGGGGCTTTAACCTTGGCTCTGCCATTTTAAAGTTTTAGAAAGAACTCATGATCCAACCATAGTGGAAAGAACTTTCATGAATGGGAGAAATTATTTTGGGGAGCATGTTGCCCAAAAGATATTTTTGTTTATTTTTTTCTTTTTAACATTTCTGCCTTAAACTTCTGAGATTTATTAAATTCCTACAACCACAACACAGGTCTTCAAAAGAATAAGTAGGGCACAGGTTTGAATAATAACATTTAGGAACAACAAGAAAAGCAGAGGGAAAGAAAGAGCTAGGAATAAAAAATACACAAATTTAATCAGTGTGATGTTCTTTTTTCTTTATTTGGTAAGGAGGGGCTTATGAAATTGGCAGCATTATTTTTATTTTTTAATCTGATATCTTAACAGAGAGAATTAAGAAATACTCATTCTTATATACTGGAAGCAATTTCACAATGTGTATCAAGAACTTTAAAATGGTCCTACAAGCTAGCCTAGTAATTAAACCTTTAGTAACCAAATCTAAAAAAAAAAAAAAAAAAATCATCAGAGATTTGGTTAAAGGTATATGCACATAAGGCTGAACATAATGTTTTACAGCATCAAAGTATGGTCAGCCTGCCTCCATATCCAATAGGACAGGAATACTAAAGTAAATTTTAATGTATTATTCCATGAGATAATGGATGCTTTTTATGAGTTTTCATTGACATTGAGGAAATGCTTACCATATAGGATTCCATGAAAAAAAACACAATATAAAATTAATATTTAAATTATATGTAAGACATGGGAAGATTAATGAAGAAAATATGTCAAAAATTTATAGCAGATATTTCTATGAATTTTGAAGGCTTCCAAGGTCAGAACTAGCTTTGACTAGAAATTTGACTAGAAACTAGAAATTTCTAGTTTCTTCTTCATGTGTTTCCATATTTTCAAAATATTCTATAACTATAAGATGTTAATTTTTATATTCAGAATAAGTTCTCTTCTGTATAAAAAAAGACAAATACAAAAAGTTTAAAAAAAAGAAAGCATGATGTTGATAAAGTCTGGGAATTCCAAGCAAAAATGACTCTGATGTGGGTCTGACACATCCAAGATGACTGGGTCAACAGACAATGAAGCAGAAGAAACCACATGTATGGAGAGACAAGACCACGTTTGTGAAAGAACAGTTCTGACCCCAGGCCGCCCCTGGCTGAAGAGCTTCATCAAGACCCTAGGGAGGAGGAAGGGTAACCAGAACCTATCCATGACTGTATTGAACTGGGGGGACCTGGTAGGTCAGCCGTTCAGTTCAGTTCAGTTCAGTCGCTCAGTCACGTCCGACTCTTTGTGACCCCATGAATTGCAGCACACCCTGTTCCTCACCAACTCCTGGAGTTCACTCAGACTCACGTCCATCGAGTCAGTGATGCCATCCAGCCATCTCATCCTCTGTAGCTACTTTTTATTATGCTTATAGAGTCCCAAATTCTAAAACCCTTCTAGCATGGTTAGAAAGAGTGATCTGGGTCAGAGAACCACGTCCTGCCTTGCAGACTAGATGAGAGATAGCTCCTGGAAAGGGAGGGTCCTGTAAGGACCTCAGCAAGGCACTCCAAAAGGACACCTCTTGTCCAGGTGAGCTCCTCCATCCTTGGCCTCATGCCCCTAGGGCCCCCCGTACACAGTCTTGGGATATGCTGAAAGGTCCTGCGATAGACCCAGCACACACTGGCATGGAACAAGGCCAGCTGCAGACATCAACATTCTCCAGACCACTTGCCCCATACCTCCCTCTGCTCCGTCCGTTGGGTTTTCTTGGTCCCAGACACATTCCTGATCCAACACTTGGCCTCATGCTATCTCCAGCTCCACAGATTAACAAATTAGTTTGAAGCTCTCTCTGACCTTGGAAGGCTTCTAAGACAAAACGGCCAATATTTGCCCTGTGGCCCCACAGACTACTGTAATTCAGGTGACGGACCCCTGGTGTCTCCGCTGTCCCCTGCTTCTGGGCACACTGGCCAGAGTTCCACCTCCTGCATCTGTAGCTCTTTGCCTGAGGTCTTCGGCAGCCAGAGACCACTCTGCCCACATGTACAGCAGATCAAAGCACCAGGGGATTAACTGTCCTTGGGAACAGCCTTCAACCGATGACTCATCAAAGCTGGAGGATAAATAGCCCGGCTCTCTTGCCACTGACTGGGGAAAACCCTGAGCCACGTCTTCTGCTGGTTCCCCCGCTCCAGGTGTCCATGGTGGACATTCGCGGGGCAGCACAGTGTAGACTGACTTCCTTCTCTATTCCTGTACTTCTCACTCCTCTACCAGGGTTACCTGGGGTCACTCCCAGATACACTGCCTGCATTTTGATCCTTTCTCAGAGTCTGCTTCTGGTGGAAACCAGAATTGGACAGTGCCCCGCCCCCGGCTATCTGGAATGGATCTTGAAGTTTCTTATATCTTTCTATGCTGAGGGTTAAGACAGAATACAGTGTGAAGCGGGTGGGGTCAGTGTCCCTCTCCTGTCCAATGATGAAGACTCACCTCTGTGGTAACGGGCCGTGTTCACAGATGGGACACCAAACAACCCATCTCCAATCAAGTCCAGGAGCAGGTCTTCCTTTTGGGCAGGGTCATGTGTCCCTCCTAAATACTTGTCAGTGGCCACCGGAGCCAGTTCCTCAGGGATGTTCTGAAACAGATCAAAAGTGAAAGTGACCACCAAGCCCTAGTGAACAGCCCTGGCTTCCCTAGCCAGTGAGGAAGGCTTGCACTAATGGTGAAACTCTCAGGCCCCATGCCGCCACTCCCGCCCACCCCTGGTGGTGAGGTGGAAAGGCAGAAAAATAGGAGCTGAACCCCCACCCCCGGCACCCCTAGCCCCAGTCTTCATTTTGCCATTAGCTGCTCTGCAATTGGGAACAAGCCCCTGCCCTTCTTTGGTGCTCAGCCAGTTTCCATGATTTTTAGTCTTACAAGGATGGGGTAGGACTTCCACACGAGTGACGTGGCCATCTCCTGGTCCATCTTGCCTGTAGAGACTGGGAAGCCCATGAGCTGTTAAAACAAAGGTTAAGCAATTGTGAAATCATCAGGAAATAGCAGGAAAAACCAAAGTGACCAACAGACCAAACTAAATGGAGGCTGAAGGTCACTTTGCCATGCGTTCGTTGGGCATGGGTTTTTGATGAGTTTTGGACTCAAGTGGACTTTCATATCCAGAGACCAAGGAGTGTAAAGAGGATAATGTAATTGTTAAGGGAAGCTGTCTTAGTCCTTGTGTGTGTGTGTGTGTGTGTGTGTGTCACAAACAATTAGAGTCCCCAGAGTGGTCGAGACAGAGAGGGAAGATTTCGGCCAGCCTAGTGTTGAAGTGAAGGGCTCTGGGGCAGATGACACGGACCCCACAAATACCCCACCTGTGTCAGATAACTGTAAAAAAAAAGTGAAAGTGTCAGTAGCTCAGTCGTGTCTGACTCTTTGCGACCCCACCGACTGTAGCCCACCAGGCTCCTCTGTTTGTGGAATTCTCCAGGCAAGAATACTGGAGTGCGTAGCCATTTACTTCTCCAGGGGATGTTCCCGACCCAGGGGCTTTACAGGCAGATTTACTAGTCAGATAACTGAGAAAGCCCCCAATCCTGCCATTATGACTTTGGTCCTTTGGTATAACCTCTGAAGTCATTCTGAAGAACCACAGAGCTCTGCACATAACAACTCCATTAAAACTCTGTCTTAAGAGACTTGACCAAGCTCCAGGACAGCTAAAGGAGGCTTAAGGCCATGTCCCCAGGATGACCGCAGGCCCCCTTCAAGAGCTCTGGGCTGCCAGGAGATTTTACTGTTTCAGCCAAAGCCTGGTGATAGGCAGGTAGGTCCCTGAACTCCCTCTTAGAGCAGTTACTTTAGAACTCTTGTAATTATAAATCTTTTCTTTGTCCCTTTACGTGTAAATCTACCACCCAAAGCTGTTTCCTCAAGGACCTGAGAGCCATCTCTATGAAAAACAAACATCCAGGGGATAATTCTTGCTCTCTCCTCCAGTCCCTGTGAGATGATAAAGCCTAACTTCAGTGGGGCCCTTGATTCTACTTACACCGCTGCCTCCTGTCATAAAGACAGAAGTTTGTTTCTTCTCCAGATAAATGCCAGCTAACAAATCCAGGTGGTCCAGTCACACGGACGATCCACCCCACCCCACCCCACTCTCACCCACTCCTTAAATAAGCTCAAGGCTTTCATTTCAGGGATTGGGTTCAGTTCACGACAGATCATTTCCCTAGAGCAGGGATGTAACTGAATCAAATCTGTTACCACTTCACCCAGTGTCTGGCTTTATCTCTGTCAGAAGGGAAAGCCCTTCCTAACTTTTAGAAGTCAATTTTAACTCAGGAGGAAGTAGGCTCCTCTGACTCTTTCCAGTGAGACGAGGGAGAGCATGGGTGAGGTGGGGGTAATTTATGGAGAAAGCATGAAAGCAGCAAGGGGGAAAGCATGAAAGCAGCAAGCCCAAGGGGAAAGGCTGCAGGTTCCAAGCCCCACTCTCCTTAACTCCCCAGCCCCTTCCCCTGTCCAGGCCTTGGGTTTTCATCTGCCCAGTGATTGGAACTGACATTTCAGGATCCATGGATAGGAGGACAATTAGAGAGTGCGCGGGGATGTGGGTCCCCAGAACTGCACCTCCCAGATGACAGTGTGAACCATCAGAGATGGTCTCCATGGACATATCAACTTGTATGAAGGGTACAGCTGGCCTGGTCCCAGAGAGAGGTCTGTGACCACAGATGGGAGGGTGATGTGATGGGAGACAAGTCTACAAGGCCTGTGCTTTCTCACCAGTGGAAGAATCCAGCCAAACTCTTGCTTGTTGATTCCGATGATGTAGGGAACAGTGTTGAAGTTCTTTTCAGCCAGCATCTCTTTTGGCATCTTTGGCAGCACCACTCCATCAACCACGGTGGGCAGGAAAGGATAGGTCTGGGGAAGAGGGCAGAGTATTGTCTGTGCTTCCCCTTCCAGGTCACACCTGCATCCCCGTCTCCACCAGCTGGAGCTCACAACCATTATCACATACCTGAGTCCTAACAAAGGGGGATAACTCTGTGGACCCCAGAGGGTAGAACTCTGACCAGGGGACAGCAGCAGTCAGGTGATGGGGAAAGATCTTCAGTCAATTTGGTATAAAAATATATAATATGTGCATATATTTGAATTATATATATATATATGTCTTTTTCCAGTTTCATTCAGCTCTCAATATTTGTGGTACTTAAGCTCTAAAAAGTTACTGTGACGGACTTCCCTGGTGGTCCCCCAGTTAAGAGACTGTCTGCCAATGCAGGGGACATGGGGTTTAATCCCTGGTCTGGGAAGATTCCACAGGCCTCGGGGCAGCTAAGCCCAGATGCTGCCGTGTGCCTAGAGCCTGAGCTCCACAACAAGAGAAGCCACAGAAATGAGAAGCCTGCACACCACAACTAGAGAGGGGACCCCGACGCTGCAACTAGAGAAAAGCCCGTGCAGCGATGAAGACAGCACTGCCAAAAATAGTAAATAATAAAAGAATGGACTAGGAAAAAAACAAAACAAAACAACAGCCAACGAGGACTCAGTGGTTCCCTGGGTGATGCGACTGTAAATCCTTTGGCCATCAGCCTCAACAGTGCCGACCACTATGCTTTTTTTTTTAATCCGCCTTCATCTCATAAAATCACAAACATAGCTTGTTTTCCATGGCTTCATCACACACTACAGATGTTACCTTAGCATATTCCTAACCAGCTCACCGAACTGATTGG
Source organism: Oryx dammah (assembly GCF_014754425.2). Lineage (NCBI taxonomy): Eukaryota > Metazoa > Chordata > Mammalia > Artiodactyla > Bovidae > Oryx > Oryx dammah. The sequence goes on from NW_024070197.1 coordinate 39,965,212, forward strand.
CAAATAATCTTTCCTTATTCTGGATGCTCTGCATTGTCGATTCATTAACACTGAATTCTTGACCAGCAGACTGTCATCCATGCCTGAAGGCAGTTTGTCTAATACTCGTATTTCTCACAAGTCAGACATATCGTAGGCTGCCTGCACTTTGGCACACTAGACAGCCCTTCTGTCTGTGGTCAGGGATTATTTTAAACAGCAACACTGACAGCACAAAACTCAAGAATGCAAAAGGTGGCACTAACTAGGACCATGAAAAGATACGTTAATGGTTTCAGAGATGAAACAAAAAGACAAAAAAGTAGCTCCTTGTTTGATTTCTGTGAAGAAAAGGGAACCCTCCTACACTGTTGGTGGGAATGTAAATTTGGTATGGAGATTCCTTAAAAAGCTAAAAATATCATTATTATATGACCCTGCAATCCCACTCCCAGGCATATATCCAGAGAAAACTCTAATTCAAAAAGACACATGCATCTCAGTGTTCACAACAGCCCTATTTACAGTAGCCAAGAAATGAAAGCAACCTAAATGTCCATCGGCAGATAAATGGGTAAAGAAGATATGGAACATATGATGGAATATTACTCAGCCATGAACAAGGATGAAACAATACCATGTGCAGTAACATGGATGGCCCCAGAGATCACCATACTAGGTGAAGCGAGACAGAAAGAGAAGGACTAACGCCATATGATGTCACTTATATGTGGAATCTAAAATATGACACAAACGAACTTATTTACAAAACAAAACAGACTCACAGAAAACAGACTATGGTTACCAAAGGGGAAAAGGGGTCGAGCAGGGATGAATTAGGAGTTTGGGGTTAGCAGATGCAAACTTCTTTATATAAAACAGATAAGCAACAAGGCCCCTACAGGGGGAGCTGTATTCGATATGCTGCAATAAACCATAATGGAAAATAATATCACAAAGACTGTGTATATATATGTATAATTGAATCAGTTCACTAGATACCAGAAACCAGCCCAACACTGCAAATCAACTATACTTAAAAAAAAAAAGACTTTGTTGAATGACTAAGTCTCATTTGATCCTCTCTACACCTTTTAAGGTAAGACTCCCCAGGGAGTCTGCAGAGAGGCCAGGACTTAGATGCCACAGAAGTAATGCCATCAGAACCTGGTGAACGGAAGCGTTCAAAGGTGGGAGAAGACGGGAGATGGGAGGCTGCCGTTGGAGTTTCCCATGTGGCTGGGAGGAGGGTGGTGTCCTGAGGACTGAATTTTGTGGCTCCTTTCCCCACATCCTTGCAAACAGTGCGACTTGCACAGTCAGTCAACATGAAACCCCCTAGGAGATGGCCCAGGCTCCTTGTGAAGGCTCCTAAAGAGCCCCTTACCCAGTCATCTCCATTCCCCACAATGGAGGTTTCTCGTTCACCTTCTCCCAACTGGGCATTTTTAGGGATGTAAACAAGACCAGGGGCTGGCTGGGGACAGGGACACTGAGTTGATGATGGAGAGCACTGGCCTGCGTACTGGGTACAGGGTACTGGGTTCTGGTCGGATGACTGGTCTCCTCCTGGGGCCACCCAGACAGTACTCTATCTCTCTCTGGGGTCAGCAGGGTAAACACAAGGAGCTACTATGGCTTCGCATGGGAGAATTCCTGTCATTCATATGTAACTGGAGCTTAAAGGTGTCAAGACTTAAAACCGGTAATTAAGAAACCAAAGGTCCTTACCTTTGTTGGGTCTCCCAAGAAATCAAGAGTGAAAAACTTCTGTGAAGACAAAGACAGAGGTTGTGGTGAGGAGGCTTCCTGGGAGGAAAGCTGACCTCTGTGAGCTGTGCCAAAAGGTACCAAGTGCTCCCTCCTGGTGCCACCCTGGCTGGGCTGACAGGAAGCGGGCAGGACACCCTCCCCCGGGCACCAGCACTGGGAGCAGGTGTGGGGTGCGGGAGGGGGCTCTGCAGAGCACTGCTGTTGGTGCCTGCCCCGCCCTCCACCCATTTCCCCTTCTTCTTCCTCTAGGCAACAACACCCCAATTTTCCTTTGGGGAACCCCTTCTTCCCGCTCTCACTCCATGATTACAGGCATCTGTATGTGACCTCAGGTGCACCAAATCCCTGAGGACAGGGACTGCTTCAGGGGTGGACATGTGCCTACGTCAGTTCAATAGAGTTTACCCAAAACTTTTGCTGGAGTTATTGGGAAAGAGGGTTTCTAAGTAGATAGGATGTAAGACTAGAGTATTGTTGTTTAACTTCCCTAGGGGCCAGATCTGCCTAAGAGTGAAGCCAACACAGAAAGGTAAAAGCTGAAGGATAGAGACAGATTCTTAATAGCATCATATGTGCATCCAGATCCAGCCATGCCTGAAGCCATCAACTCCTGGACTTGTCAGTGAGTTACCGAAAGATTCTGTCACAATATATTCCTCTCTCTTCTCAAAGCACTTTGAGATGAGTTTTCTCATCTTGCATTAGAAAATCCTGACTCATACAAACGCACTGAAAATTCTCTATGTTGTAAGTTTACCAGGATTGTACTGACTTTATGGTTATACTGTAGCTAACAGGCCTGACCAGTGTGTATGAGGTCACCAAAAACAGTCTCTCCATTACGTGTTGAAGCCGTGCAATCCAGGTGCGTGTGTCCATGTGTGTGTGTGTCTATGTGTGTGTATTAGGGTGAGAAGGTAATCATGGAAACACTTCCACATGATCTCAGAAAACTCAGGAGGATTATAGAGGCTCCGGGTTTTACCAAAGTTACCAATTCTCTCTTTATAAACTGGACCTCTTGGGCCACACTGAGAGGTGCTGAAATAAATTTACATCCTTTCAGGCATTAGAAAGCAGTTGTGTTTTCATTCTTTGAACATATTGGTCACATCATGTGAACCTGAGAAGCCAGGAGTCCAGACAGAGAGCCCAGGTGCTTAGGTTACTCTGGGCTTTCTTTCAAACCCTCCCCGATAGAAAGGATAGTTCCTATTGGCCCAGGTGCTATATTTCTGGGTGTCCATCCTGCTGCGGCTTCTCTGTGATGACGCACTGCCGCAGACATCCATCAAGCCTCACAGGTCATCTTCTCTGTGAAGCATCCTTGCTTAGTATAACAAATACTTCCCCTCTCTGTCTTCCTACCACACAGAGCCCACAAATTACGTGGGTGTGTTTCTCCCTGGAAAGTTCCTTGTGAGCAGGGATTGTATGTCCGATCCACGTTCGCATCACCCTCCCTGTTACCACCCCTCGCCGCCACACACACTTAACATAGATACACGGGTGGATGAAGTGGTCAGTACGTGGAGTACTGGTGAGTCAGATGGACAAGCAGATACATGGAGATGGGTGATGGGTGGATCACTGATTTGGAGGGATGGAGGGTGGAGTGGCAATATTGGTGTGGTGCATGGATAATTAATAAGAGATGAATGAAAAGTTTTGAATGGATTTGTGGACTGGATAGAGGAATGATAAGATAGATGAGTAAATGGATGGATGGTTGGATAGATTAATGGGTTGATATATAGTTCTCCTAGAATAACAACTGAGGCAGAGTCTTAAAAAATCTAGAAAAGTGGCCCACCATTGGCTTAAAAATGAAATGGTTTCTAAGTTAACTAAGATAAAAAGTGATAATCTTTCCAAAAATATTTGTTTTTCGTATTTCTGTCCCTAAAGTTCAGGATGGTAGTTACCTCTGAAATATACGATGTTTAATTTTTAAAAATATATCTAAAACTGAGAATAGAAAAAAAAAGTTTTGATAGATCTAGAGGATTATTAATTGTTCATTATGTTCTTTTTTTGACTTTGCTAAAGTTTGAGATATTCCATAATAGTAAAGAAAAACAGTTCCCCATTCAGATCCAGAGGCTGACACTGCTCCTGGGAGGTGAGAAACTGTCCCAGGTAGTTTTTCTAGGGCAAGAGGACTGAAGCTGAAATGGTGAAGCCTGGAGCCATGTTTCCAGGTTCAGGGGCTTGTTTTTCCAAGAGAATGGATGCACTTACCATCTTCTGTGTTACCTCCAAGAGCTCGTCCTCCGTCTTCTGGCGCAGGCAGTGAACAAGGACAGCCGAGGTGATGGTCTTGCACCCAGCAAAGGCAGCAATTTGCTGTAGAGATCACAGGTGACAGCAGAATTCAAGAGCCATGCCTCCTCCCCCATCAGTACCAAGTTGTTCTGTCCCAGCCTCAGTTTCTAAAGTCAGCCCGTGGTAGCAGAAAACACCCCAGACCAGGACTTCCCTGGTGGCCCAGGGGTTAAGAATCTGCCTGCCAATGCAGCGGATCCGGGTTTGATCCCTGGTCTGGGAGGATTCCATCTGCTGCGGGGCAACTAAAGCCACACACCACAACTACTGAAGCCCTGCACCCCACACCCCATGCTCTGTAACAAGAGAACCCACTGCAGGGAGAAGCCTGTGTACCACAACTAGAGAAAGCCTGCACACAGCAACAAACACCCAGCACAGTCAGAAATAAATACATGATTTAAAAAAATAATAATAAAATTAAAGTTTAAAGCACTTAAAAAAAAAAAACAAAGAAGAAAGAAAAAGAAAATGCTCCAGACCAGTTTGTGTGGGTCCTGTGTCCCAGGCATGCCAGTGATACAGCCTCTGCTCTGTTACTTTATGTCTGTTAAAATGGGCACAGTATCCTCGAAACTGAAGAGAGGTATCATGGAATGGAGCTTAAAAATGTGGAATCCACAATCCCACTGTCTAATTTCAAATCTTGGCTCATCCAATTAACAGCCATGTGGCCTCAGGCTAGTCACTGGCAAAGTGAAGCCAGTGGGGAAGATGCAGCAGAGAAGTCAGGTGCCAGGATGGTGGGGCACTGGAGAGTGTGCACGGGCTGCCTGGAGACGGGTCCTGTGTCTGACGTGCAATCAGGGCTCAGTAGATGTTTGCTAAATAAATGAAATGACCATAAGAAGTGGACAGAGTGGGGAGAGAGAGAGAGAGGGAGGGAGGGCAAGAATCAGAATCTTAGATTCCTTCATTGTCTTAGATTCCTCCCTTCAAGTGTGGCTGCTGGCCCACCCCTCCACCAAACCAGCCCGACCAAAACGCTCCACAACACTGACTCTAAGGCACACTCCTCAGCAGGGCCTTCGTGTTGCTCACCCTTCCCTGTCTTCCTAACATTCTCCAAATAAAGGCGAAGTCCCCACTAGGTCCTATGAAGCATGGCCCTGCCAATGGCCCCATCCTCAGCTCTCTCCAGGTCCTGTTTGCACTTTCTGCCCTGGTCACATCAGCCTTGCTCACTCTCTCGAGATACCTCCTCCTGCCACAGGACACTTGCTCCGGATGTTCCCTCTTCCTGTATATTCTTTTCTTACCAAGTAATTTACTGCTTTTCCTTCTCATCTCAACTCGTTGATCATTATTTTTGCTAGGAGCCTTTCCTGATAACTTCTCCCTACACACTGGACTAAGTGCTCCTTTTGGATTCTTTTGACACCAGGTACCTCTTCTCTATTGCTCTAGTCACAGTTGACATTTTACAAGTTTTGAAATTGTATAATTATTACTCTATCTCCTAAATTATAATAGAAGCTTCATGAGGTTGCCAGATGTCAGACTACATCAAAACTACTTGTTGAGTGAATGAATGAGTGAATGCTCCAGGAATCTACCCCAGTCACAAGCCCCCAGGGAAAATCCTCTCCAGGCTCACAGGAGGCCAATGAGTTCAGCAGACTCAGACACTGAGGGAAGCAACACAGATGATGGGCCATTGTCCACGGTGCAGCCCTCTCACCACACCTGGTGCACTTTGGGACGCGTGTTCAGCGCAAAGTGGACCGGGGCTGGCAGTCCAGAGTCACGAGCCCGAGTCCAGCTCTGCCCTCATCACTGGCTGACCTTGGCAAGTGCTTCTGCTCTCTGCCCCAGTTTGATTAGCAGGAGAACTGGGAGGTGGAGCGGGGTGTGTCCTCGCCCTTCCTGGTCAGCCACCCTCACTTCTATGATTCTTTGAGGATGTCAGCCAGACCCTGTGATAAGAAAGGGCCCTGACAACTTCAGCAGAGCAGAGCATGGTGTAGGGACAGTCCAGTGTGAGACCTACCTTAGCTTCAGCCTTAGAGTCCTTCTTGACCATGCCAGGAAGAATGGCAACACCACTCTCTGAGATGGCCCGGTGGAAAAGATTCTTGGCCAGAGGAGATAAAACCTGGGAGGAGAGTGGCAAGAAAGGGAGTTTATGCTCACAGGGAGTGGGGTCTTCACGAGCTATACCCATCCCTAGCCCTGTCCTGGGCTGTTCCCATGGAGACTGTGGGGCTCAGTGGACATGACAGGTCCTTCCTTGACCTGACTGACCTTGTTCCCTAGACTGACTGGAGGGTCCAGCTTCTCCAAGAAAACCTCCGCTAGAGGGAAACGGGTGTGCAGAGTGAGGCATGCACTGATCATAACAGTCAAAGTATCTGAAAGGCAGCTGGAAATTTCTAGCATCGATTTAAACACACAGTTCTGATTTCCCATTTCCATTACTCAGGATTTATTTTAAGGAAAATGATCTGGAGGCAAACAAAAATCTCTAAGATGTTCATGTTATTTATAACAGTAAAAAGTGGAAATAACACAAGGTTTTAATATATGACATTGGGTAAATAAGGTATTTTTCATTCTTACAAGGAAATACTAATGACTATACATACAAAACATAAATAGTAATTAATCTTTAGGGAAACATATATGCTATAATGTAAAGGAAGCTTTTTTGTTTAAAAATTCATAGATATAGATAGATGATAGATAGGGTGATTCATGGAAAAAGGGCTGTTCTGGTGGCTCAAATGGTAAAGAATCTGCCTGCAATGCAGGAGACCTGGGTTCAATCCCTAGGTTGGGAAGATCCTCTGGAGGAGGGCATGGCAACCCACTGCAGTATTCTTGCCTGGAGACTCCCATGGACAGAGGAGCCTGGCGGGCTGCAGTGCATGGGGTCGCACAGAGCTGGACACGACTGGGCGACTAAGCACAGCACTGCACAACAGCATGGGAAAAAGACTAGAAAAATGAAGCTGTCCATGGTGAGAATCGCTGGCTAATGGGATTGTGGATGAATTTTTATTGGGGGGGTTATCTATGATTTTCTTTTTTTCCCCATTTTATAAAATATAAAAAAGTTTTCTCTGAATATTCAACTATGATCCCACATGTTTTAAAAATATAGTAATAGTGCTCAAACGTGAGGGAGCTGGAGTGTTCCCCACGGCTCCCAGCACCTTCTAATCTGGCTTTCCAGCTTTGCTTCCCTCGCTGTCTCCCCCATCCCCATTCCCCACACCACGCTCCCAGGTCCTGTCTGTGTCCCTTGTCCCCGTCCCATCCCCCATCCCTCCTCTTCTCCTTCTCCCCAGCCCAGCTCCATCCCTCAGCTCCAGAGACTGCTGCCCTCCCTCCTGGGCATGGACAAGCCACCAGGGCCCTCAGAGGGGGCCCCCAACCTATTCCTAGTGCTCGTGGCTCCTGAACTGTAGGCCTGGCTTCAAGTTAGACAAGGACACCCTGACAAACCTCATGGTCGACTCCTCTGATTAATCATTTACATCCACCCCTAATTTCAAGAGAAGTGAGGCGAGTCCTAACGTTAAAATGGTTAAGAAGGAGAGGATGAGCTCAACCGACACAGGACAGGAAGAGTGTCTATTGCAGCTGTGGCTGCAGCTACGGCCCCAGAGGCTGAGCTGAGCCCTGAGCTTCCTGGGGACCAAGGGGAGTCTGGCCATTAACTCTTCACCATCTGATGTTGCACAGCGTCGGGTCAACCTTGAATCCAGGTCTTGGAAGTAAAGGTCCCAGAACTAGATGGGCTGGTCTACAAGGGGTCCCATCAGCAGCCACATCAGGGCCAGGAAGACTTACAAGAACAGACACACTTTCCGCTCCTGCTGACTCTCCAAAGATGGTCACAGAGCCTGGATCCCCTCCAAAGCTGGCAATGTTCTCCTGGACCCAGTGCAGCGCGGCCACCTGGTCCAAGTGGCCCCAGTTCCCCTGGCTGTGCTCGTCCCCTGTGCTGTGAGTAAGAGGACAGGGTGTGGTTGGGAGCAGAGATGTCCCGGCAGGGCCCTGAGGACCAGAGATGGGGCTGGGGGTCCAGGGGAGCCTTCTGGAAAGGACTGGGCTTCCACAGCCCTGACATGGGGTCTTCACTCTCCTGCTGTCCTGCTCTGCTACAGGGCTCTGCAGAGCCCTCCTTCACCTACTGACTGACCATCTGCTACAGTCGGGGTAGAACCCTGGCTCAGGTGGTAGAGAGGCCGGGGGAGAGGAAGTGGGGTGAGTACGCGCAGTTACACTGTCACTGGGAGCAGACACGGGCCGTGGGGGGAAGAGCTGAGGGGTCTCCGTGAAGTGGACACATCCTGGGACACAACTCCCCTGGGACAACCCTCTGCCGGCCCACAGGTCTTTCCAGGGAGGTGACCACCCCTTCCCCGGGCCACCCCCCAGCATCTCAGGGTAAGAGGTCCTGGCACCACTGCATTTGGGAAAAGCTCAGTAACTGCCTGCTAGAAACCTGGTTCCTGTCCCCAGAGAATCCATGCAGGAGACTCAAGCCTTCACTCATGCATGTGCCAAATTCCAGGAAGGAAATGGGGTGAGTGGGCCCAAGGCTCCTCCCAGTAGATGTCCCCTGGAGTCAGATGCTCCTTACAGCCTCCCAGTTCCAGGCACCTGCTCCTTCACCTACTAGACTTCCTGGACCTCCCATGAGTCTACCCCTCTTTACTTCCCCAGGAGGAAACATGTGTGAGCCTCTAAGTGCTGTGCTGCATGGTAACCGTCATCTTGAAGATACTGCAACATGCCAGCAGCACAGTGAAAAGGGATAAACCAGTTCAGATGAGATAACAACTAGGTTGGGCTTGGTAGGAATAATAGGAGTGTGTCAGGGAGATTGGGTGTTTTATGTGTAAGAGCTCAGAAGTAAGTTCACCAGGGTGGCTGGGGAACAAGAAGGTAGGTGGAGCCCAGTTAGGAGGGGACTCAGATGTCTTTAGGAGGGAGCCTAGCAAGGAGCCCCTTGAGGGCTTGCATGACCAGAGTGGGTTCCTAGCACCCCCACCCTGGGGGCAGTGTGCCACCAGGAGAGTCCAGGGTCTTACCTGAAGAAGCCCCAGATGCCCAGGCGGTACTGAATGGTCACCACCACCACATTTTCATGGGCAGAGAGGACCAGCCCGTCATAGGTTGATGCTCCTCCCATCAGCAGAGCTCCTCCGTGGATCCACACCATCACCTGGACAGGGAAGATGCAACCACAGGGTTACAGGAAGCAGAGCTGGGGAAGACCTCAGAGGCAGGTTTGGTCACCTACCCGTTCTCCAGCTGCGGCCCGGGCCAGCACCCCACTCAGGGCACCCTGGCTGCCCCTGCCTGTCTCCCCTGCCCCAGTGCCACCTGCTCTCACTGCTCCTCATGCTGAGAACATCATCATGGGAACAGCCAAGGCTCAAGCATCATCTCCTCCCCAACACTCCCACCACCCTCACTCCTGGACCCCTCACCCAGCTCAGAACACTCAGCATGCAGAAGCCCTTGGCTAGAAGCTTGTTTCAGCTTTATCTTAGTTACCTTTTGAGTGGTGAATTCAACTTCTCAAGCGAATGAATGATCATGTTAAGAAGCACATGCCCTGGGTGGTACCTCATCTTAATATACCTTCCTGCTACCTCCTCCACTCCCCAAATCTCACCCATCCTCCAAAGCCCAGCCTAAAAACCACCTCCTCCAAGAAGTCTTCAACCATTTGATGAATATGATCTGAAAACCTACTAGGTGCCAAGGACTGTGTAAAAATTGAGGCCATTCATAATGCACGTCCCCAAATTTAAGGAGTTCACATAGCAAGAAAGTGAGAATAGCTAAAGTAATATTATAATGATTTTGTTATCAAAAATTTTGAAGAACTCATACATGAACTATGTACCAAGTATTATTTTAAGCATTTAAAAATAACCCATCCATGAACGAGGGACTACTACTATCCCATTTCATGGACGGGAGAACAGGGGCACTTAACCACCCTGAGGTCACACAGCTACTAGGCAGTGGAGGCAGGACTTGAACCCAGGCAGTCTGGCTGCAGAGTCCACATGTTGAGCCACTCAGCACCCAGCAGCCAATGGCCGTGCTGCAGTAGGTTGGCTGTTGGGGCCGGAGGAATTCCTTCCCTTCAACTCTAACTAATGCATCAGGAAGTTGCCTCATGTGCTGTGCCAGACACTGCCATAAATCTTCATATTCATCACTTAAAACTCACGTGTGATTATCCCTGATTTGAGGAAACAGAGCCAGGTCTCTCAGGCAGTAAAAGGCAGAACTAGTATTTACATCCAGACTCTGCAGTTCCAGAGCCTGTGTCCACACTAGAGGTTCTCCAGCCTCAGGTTCCCAGAGCCCCTGCTCCTCCAACACCTCCGATCCTTGACTGTCTCCTGATGGAGGGACTGAGTTTGCAGTAATCTCTTGAGTCCAGGATGAGCCAGGGGCTGGTCAGCCGCGATTTGCTGAAGAACCTAGTCCGGCTTGGTACACATCCTCAAAGGCAGGGGCTGTGTGGTCATAGTTTTATGTTCCTCTTTTCTCTTAACTCCCACTTCTAGCTATGTGTGTGGGAGCACTAAGCATGTAACAGGCAAATGAATGAATGCGTGAGTGATCAATGTCCCCACCTCTTCAAGCTTCTAGTCCCAAGTTCAGACACTCTCCTCCACATCTGGGCACCATGCCAAGGGTGTTCCTGGGAGATGGCTGGGTGTGCGTGGCCACCCCAGTCTCTACCCCCACTGACCCCTCCTTTTCTAGCAGACCAGCCCTACCCTCTAGCCTGAGTCTGGAAGGCTGCCCTGTCTCTGGGCTCCATTTATTCTGGAAATGCTGACTCACTGAATCACTAGCCTGGGCCAAAGACAATTAGGAAGTGAAGTTAACTACAAGAAAATCTTGATAATTGGCAAAGAAAAGGGCAACCTTGTTGCTCCAGGCTCTGCCCCTCAAGCTGTGACCCAGAAAGCTGTCAGAGAGGGCCTCTGTGTGCCGAGGAAAGGCCACACACAGGCTCCGTGCTAGTGTGTTTCAGAGTGCTCCCGGCTGTTCCAGGAGCCCTGTGCTCCAGTCCTGCCAACGCCTACTCTGTGACCGCGCCTTCCCCTCACTGGGCCTCAGTTTCTCTGTCTGTAAAGGAAGGGTTGATTTGTTGGCTTATCTCCAAGATTCCTTCCAGCTCTAACTTTATTGGAAATTACGTTTTACCTACTCTGGGTATCAGATTCCTAATCTAGCAATTAAGAGTCATCCTTCTTGTCCATCTATTAGCATGAGAGACATCAGAAAAATGAAATGTGCATTACAGATGTGCAGCAATCTCCCCCAGGGGCCCTACTCTGCCCGAGGGGAAACAGAGGTGTGGGCCACCTGCGCTCCCTAATGTCAGGTTTGGCTGTGGTGCACAAGAAAGCCCTGGGGCCCCAGAAGACCCTTGGCCCAAGACGCCCCCACCCGACACTGCCTTCATCCCCTTCCAGTCTACCCCAGCCTCGCCCAGTGGTTCCCGCCGCTTACCGGCAGCCTGCTTCTCTTCGTCAAGTCAGCAGGGGTGTAAATATTTAGGTAAAGACAGTCTTCAGAAAATGTAGGCTTAACGCTCTCCATTCCGTTGCTAAGGAGGTCTGAGGCCATTTCCCCCCAAAATGCGTTTTGGGAGCACCTGGGAGGGGCAAGGAAAGAGAAGAACTCCTGACGGTCAATCAGAGCTGACCAAGGAGATGTCTCCTGTAGTGAGGCCAGGTCTTGGACTGGGAGAATTAAGCCTGTAAACAGGGCTGTCTTACAAGATTCCAGACACTGGAATGGGTAGGAGGCTACCTGGGGGGTCAGAATAGGGGGCTCTAGGGCTCACCAAGGTCTCTGGGGAGAGTGACTAACGAGAAGGCCTGGCACCTCCCCCTTTCAGGAGACTTCGGAATGCATCGTGTCAAGAAGATGCTGCTTATGAGGCTGGAAGTGGATCATTTCCTGCATTCCCTGGTTGCAGTTGTCTCTCCGCTGCATAGCGAGTGCAGGGTGCTCACGCTCCTCTACAGGCCAAGCAGGAGTTCCAGTTCACGGGAGACCTCCAAAAACGGTGAGAAGCCACTCTGTTGGCAGTCATTTAAGGCATGCAACAGGTCAAGGGCAAAATATTTGTGGTGCAACATTAGGAGAGCTTGATTCTAGTTCTGCCTCTGCCACTTACATGCCGGGTGACCTTGGGCAAGTTCCTTCTCTGTTCTGGGTCCCAGTCTGCCAAGTCTAAGTGAGGGGAATGATTTCTATATGGGTCTTGCAGCACTGACATGCTAAGATTCTGTCAGCTCATCTTGTCAAGTGTTATGCATTGCCCAAATAATGGATCTGAAAGACCCAACAGTGGTAACAGGCAATACTTAATATTTAAAAGACACTTGCTCCTTGTAAGGAAAGCTATGACCAACCTAGACTGCATATTAAAAAGCAGAGACATCACTTTGCCCACAAAGGTCCGTACAGTCAAAGCTATGGCTTTTCCAGTAGTCATGTATAGATGTGAGAATTGGTCCATGAAGAAGGCTGAAGGCTAAAGAATTGATGCTTTTGAATTGTGGCGCTGGAGAAGACTCTTGAGAGTCCCTTGGATTGCAAGGATATCCAATCAGTCAATCCTAAAGGAAATCAACCCTGAATATTCATTGGAATGACTGTTGCTGATGCTGAAACTCCAATACTTTGGCCACGTGATACTAAGAGTTAACTTGTTGGAAAAAATCTTGATGCTGGGAAAGACTGAAGGCAAGAGGAAAAGGGGATGGCAGAGGATGAGATGGTTAGATAGCATCACTGACTCAAGGGAGATAAATTTGAATCCAAGAGATAGTGAAGGACAGAGGAGCCTGATGGGCTTACAGTCCATGGGGTTGCAAAGATTCAGACATAACTGATGGACTGAACAACCACAAAATCTTCAGAGGGGCTTCCCTGGTGGCTCAGTGGTAAAGAATCTGCCTGCCAGTGCAGGAGACACAGGTTTGATCCCTGATCCGGGAAGATCCCACATGCCAAGGGGCAACTAAGCTTGTGAGCCACAACTACTAAGTCTGTGCTCTAGAGCCTGGGAGCCTCAACTACTGAAGCCTATGCGCCCTGGAGCCGGCGCTCCGCAAGAGACACCGTTGCAATGAGGAGCCCACACACTGCAACTAGAGAGTAGCTCCCGCCATCTGCAGCTAGATAAAGCCTGCACAGCATCAAAGACCCAGCACAGCCAAAAATAAATAATAAAATAAATAAAGTTATTTTAAAAAATCTTCAGATCAGACCCATGATATGGGTTCTATTATTATCCCTGTTTCACAGTTGAGAAAACTGAGGCACAGAGAGGTTATAGAACCTGCCCAAGGTCACACAGCCATGAAGAGTCAGACTATGCACTGCTTATGTTTCCGAGGACTTTATAAGCCACATTTCCAGATTTGCGGAAAGCAGGCATGGTGGCCCCCAGTCCTGAGTTGCTTGGATGACATAGCTGTCAAGTGACTGTCAGAGCCCCATAGAGACCCTCCTGATTTCCATCCTGGGGGAGCTGTCCCCAGATCACCAAGGCAAGGGGATACAGTATTCATAAAAGGATACAATAAAAAATTAATGGGAAAGAGAGTTCAACATCACTAGTATTGAGATAAATGCAGAAAAACTCTAAAATTATATAAATAATTATGATTCTAATAATTATTATTATTTTGCCTACTCAATAGCCAAAACACTTTTTAATAATCTCAAGCATTGGCTAGGGTCTGGTGAATGAAAGTTTTCATATATTAATGGAAAGAGTGTAGCTGGGACATTTCTGGAAGGAAATTTAACAAAAGATGATACTCTTTTACTCAGAAATGTCATTTCTTGGAACTCAGCCCCAATTACTGTGAATGTGCATAAAGATTTGGCTATAGGATGTTCATCACCGTGCTAATTATATTATCAAAAATATCAAGAAGAACTTAATGGTCCTAAATAAAAGACTGGGTAAATAAACTATAACTCAATACCCAATGTAATATAATGTCAGGCTGTGATATGTAATGACATATAACCATGTTTATGATACAAATGAGCAAAACAGACATCCAAAGTATCTGTATTGGGCTTCCCTGGTGGTCCAATGGTTAAGAGTCTGCTTTGCAATGCAGGGACATCGGTTTGATCCCTGATCTGGGAAGCTCTCACATGCTGCGGGACAGCGAAGCCCGTGTGCCACGACTGAGTCCGAGCCCTACAGCCCATGCTTCACAACAAGAGAAGCCACTGCAAAGAGAAGCCCACGCATCTCAACTAGAGAGCAGCCCCTGTTCCTTGCCAACTAGGGAAAGCCCACGTGCAGCAACAAAGACCTAGCACAGCCAATAATAACTTAATAAACAAAATTTTTAATTATTAAAAAAACCAATAAAGTATCTGTATTGTGTGATATGATACTGTGATATAATAAGAAATATATCTTTGGTCTTCCCATTTCCTGCAAGGAGTTCCTAAAACCCTAGGAATTTCCTAAGTGAAGAGAGTGACAAACGCATCATTTGTTGTGTTAATGAGGTGGTTCTGGACCTCACCTAAGGGTGGGAACTAGTGGCAAGAGGCAGATCCTGGAAATCCTCAGAGATCCACGCGCGCAGATGTCCTAGGTGTTCTGGGGGATGACTTTGACTTCTTTGCCCAACGTGGACACAATGCCTAGGACACACCGACCATTGCTCTCCGCCTTACTAGGCAGCAGTCACACCTGAGAGTTAGGAACTGGAGATACCCCAAAGACTCCCCACCCACACACCTGCTGGCCCACCTCACTCCCCAGCTGCATTGAAGATCAAGACAGAAGAATAAACAGAATCATTACTTCTGACCTGCCCACACCACTGCTCAACTCCTGGTTTTATTCCAAAGTACTTAGCCTATTCTCACATATTATATAATTTTTACCTTGCATATTGCTCAGGATCTGTTTTTCCCTGCTACAAAGGCAAGCTGCATGAGGGTGGGATCTTTCTTTGGGTCACTGATGGATCCCAGGAAACTAGAACACGCCTGACACATAGGAGGTGCTCCAGAAATATTGGTTGAATAAAAGGCTCTACAGTACTGTGAGAATTCTGGAATGCTGGTAAGGATCTACAATATCTTGAGGATTTCAGAATAAATTATGAGCCACTCAGAAGATTGCCTTGGCTCCTTCCTGCATCCCTTTGAGACTAACATCCCACTGAAAGGTGCCAAAAACCACAACCCCGGCTTACATGGGAGAGTGAGAGGTGGTATTCTTCACGAAGCTCCATGGTTCTGCAGGCTGCGGCGGAGCAAACCTCAAGGATCCAAGAGGAGGCTTGGCAAAAGGAATTCCCAGGAAAACGCCTACAGGCTGTGCAAATCCTTTTAAGCTGACATATTTTCCCAGGACTCTGCCCTGAGCAGTCTCCACAATAGGTGGTGAGAGTGGCAGCCCTGGTGGACATTGAGAGGAAATGAAGACACATCAGTGGTGAAGGTTTGAACTGGATTCTCGGTGGACTTTGTTACGTTTGCCACGTGATCTTGAATGTCCTCTCAACTCTCTAAGCCTCAGCTTCTTATGTGAGAGAGAGTGAAGCTAACTGTCCTTCCTAACTCACAGGGTCATCAGAGAGAGAGAGACTGGGGGTCACATCCTGTCTGTCCCATTTCCATGGAGCAGACAGTTCCTTCTCACTGAGCTCAAATGCGTCTCCTGCAGTTGCCATGTCAGGCCTGGTCCTCCCTGCTTGGGGACATCCTGCACCTTCATGAGGCAGGTGGCCTTCGTGTTGACCCCTGTTCATACTCATCTCTCAAGTCCTCTCTTGTCCATCCTCAACAGCTGCAGTTTGTTTAAGCATCCTAACGGGAAATGATTTCTAGCCTCTCACCCTCCCAATTGTTCCCCTTTAGATACAGATAAAACGACAACCTCTCCCTCAAAGCGTGTGGCCAGAACAGAGAAGAATAACCCAGATCTGGTCTTATAAACACATCTGATGATAGCCTTCAAGAGACATGAAGTGGACAGATGCCCAACTGGCAAAGGTGAAAAAGTGGGTGATGCGCTGTGAGGCTAGGCAACAATGGTGCAGCAGCGGTTACTCCTTGAGGTACATGTAAGGATGTGTATTGGGTACGTTGTGCCACGTGGACATTCCTGTGACAAAAGCCTCGCTAGGGAAACGTTAATATGTCCATTTTACAAAAGAGGTAACTGAAGAAATGGAGGGAGCCAGTATGGATTTTTAAAAGATGGAAATAGACTGACTCTACCCAGATAAACCAGCAGAAAGGGGATAATCAGCTTCTAGTGTGCTTCATGCTCTGCTCTAACCCTCGGTTCCAAGTCTCTCACAGTGTCACAGCACCAGGAAGAGGATTAAACCCAGTGTAGACTGGACGGTCAGAGCACTGGCTCTGGTCTCAGGAGACAGGGATAGAATTCAGAGCATGATTTTCCAGCTGACCTTGGGCACGTACATTTCCCTCTCTGAGCCTCAGTTTTTCCATCTATAACATGGTACAGATGCATTCCAAGGTCCCTTGCTGCACCCCGGTATTAACCATGTCTTCTATGCTGTGTATTCTGATGCTTTGACACCTGGAGCCTTGCTGATTCTGGGGGAACTGGCCCTCCCAGAGTTAGCCAATCCCTGGAGACAGGAATGAACTTTCTCTTCCAGCCTGCCAGAGGCTGAACCCCAACCACCTTCTTTATCAGGCCCCGCACAATGGCCACTATCAGCCTGCCCTAATCATGCCAGGGCAAAGTACCTAACAGTTGTGGGCACTCCCTAAGCCCTAGAGCGTGGCAGGGATTGGCTAGTTCCCTCACCCTATCCAGCCCACTCCACCAACCAAGATAAAGTTCTTGCCCTGATTCCTCCCTTCTTCCTCTGCCCCTGACACACCTGGTACTTTACCTTCTAGCTCACCAGGTGGTGTCACACCCCCTCCTCTGGGAAACTGGGAAAAGCATCTCTTAACTGGCAATTGGCTGCTGATCCATGGGCTTTACCACATCTCAGAGTGTCTATTAATACACTGT
Organism: Oryx dammah; assembly: GCF_014754425.2. Classification (NCBI taxonomy): domain Eukaryota; kingdom Metazoa; phylum Chordata; class Mammalia; order Artiodactyla; family Bovidae; genus Oryx; species Oryx dammah. The sequence goes on from NW_024070197.1 coordinate 39,982,334, forward strand.
AAGTTATAACAACTCTTTTACTTATGAATCACTGTCTTTTCACTTTTTCCAATTCCAGAGACTCTTTAGAAACAACCCATTTCACACTTACAACAGCACAATGATGTAGCTACAGTTCTCACCCCCATTTTAGACGTGCAAAACTGAAACGCAGAAAAGAAACATCCCTTGTCTAAGAATACACAGCTACTGAGTGCTGTCTTGGATGGGAACCCACACACTGACTCCAGAGTGCACATTAATACTCCTTAACTCACTTTTGGGGAAGGCAATGGCAACCCACTCCAGTGCTCTTGCCTGGAAAATCCCATGGACGGGGGAGCCTGGTTGGCTACTTTTCATGGGGTCGCAAAGAGTCAGACACGACTGAGCGACCTCACTATCTATCTATCTATCTATCTATCTATCTATCAGAGTCCTGACAGCGCGCTGCTGCGGGACCGGCAGCTGCGGACCCGGCAGCCTGTCCCTGCTTTGCCCTGTACACCTCTATTCCACCTGGTCCCCCACAGGGATTCCCAAAGACCGCCCGCTATTTGTATTTCAGGACGACTCACCCCAAGCCGTGGAAATGGCGAGGGAGGTTAGGACCAGAGCTACGAGCCCCATCGTGGCAGAACAGCCAGCTCTGCGTCCTCAGGTCTCTCTGCCTACAGAGGGCCTTATGAGTCCGTCCAGTTCCCGCCCCCTCCAGCTTCTCCCCCGAGCCCCGCCCCCACCGCCCAAGAGCCTGAAGAGGAGACAACAGAAGAGCTCTCTCCGCTCCCTAAGTTGCAGGGCTGAAGTTTCCGCGGCCAAGCCCGTCCGGGCCCCGCCCTCCTAGAATGACTTTTGTCAAAAGAGCTTGCATTAAACTTCTTGATTACAGATAACCACTGACTTGTTCAAGCCCTAGTTTCACAAGTGTTTCTCCCTTCCTGGATTCTAACCTTCGTGCACGGTGAGCTACCCATAGCAGGCATAAGCAAGCAGAGGTCTGTAGACAAGGGCACACTTTGGTGGAACAAAAGACTGGTTCCAAATGGGGAAAGGAGTACCTCAGAGCTGTATATTGTCACTGCTTCTTTAACTTATATGCAGAGAACATCATGAGAAACGCTGGGCTGGATGAAGCACAAGCTGGAATCAAGATTGCTGGGAGAAACATCAATGACCTCAGATATGCAGATGACACCACCCTTATGGCAGAAAGTGAAGAGGAACTAAAAGCCTCTTGATGAAGTGAAAGAGGAGAGTGAAAAAGTTGGCTTAAAACTCAACATTCAGAAAAGGAAGATCATGGCATCTGGTCCCATCATTTCATGGCAAATAGATGGGGAAACAATGGAAAGAGTGAGAGACTTTATTTTCTTGGGCTCCAAAATCACTGCAGCCATGAAATTAAAAGATGCTTGCTCCTTGGAAGAAAAGCTATGACCAACCTAGACAGAATATTAAAAAGCAGAGGTATTACTTTGTCAACAAAGGTCCGTCTAGTCAAAGCTATGGTTTTTCCACTGGTCATGTATGGATGTGAGAATTGGGCTATAAAGAGAGCTGGGTGCTGAAGAACTGATGCTTTTGAACTGTGGTGTTGGAGAAGACTCTTGAGAGACAGTTGGACTGCAAGGAGATCCAGTCAATCAATCCTAAAGGAAATCAGTCCTGAATATTCATTGGAAGCTGAAACTGAAGCTGAAACTCCAATACTTTGGCCACTTTATGCGAAGAACTGACTCATTGGAAAAGACCCTGATGCTCGGAAAGATTGAGGGCAGGAGGAGAAGGGGATGACAGAGGATGAGATTGTTGGATGGCATCATCGACTTGATGGACATGAGTTTGATTAAGCTTTGGGAGTTGGTGATGGATGGACAGGGAAGCTTGGCATGCTGCAGTCCATGAGGTCACAAAGAGTCAGACATGCCTGAGTGACTGAACTGACTGAACTGACGCTTTGGTCTGTGGTCCTCAGAACAACTCAAAAACTTTCAGAGTGACTCCTAGCCCTGCAGCTTTCCAGTTGGAGAACATATGGCAAATCTCTTAGCTTCCCCAGGTTTTTGTTTCATAGAATTCCATGCTTTCCACTTTGGAAGCATCTTAAATTTCATCCTGTTTCCCTTTTGATAGCTGGATTAACTTTACAGTGTTCCTGACAATTAACTCAGCCTCCTTTTGCACACCTCCAGGGTCTGGGTCTCACTACGTCTCCAGGCAGGGATCTTTGGACAGAATGTTCTTATGGTAAAGGAACACTGTCTCTTCATCGTCCCTGACTCTAACCATCCATCTTTCCATCTATTCATTATTCCCTTTATTCATTCATTCTGCAAACATCTATCAAATATTTGGCTCTGTGCTGGGAGGTATGGATACAAAGGTACATTTAAGACATGTTCTAGTGCCCAGAGGAGTTCACCATGTAATAGATAAAATAGATAGGGGAAGCTATGGGTGGCTTGTGAAAAGACCATATATAGGGATATATGCTATATATAAAAAGTGCTCTGGATATACCTGGGAGAGTGTCACCTCCCTGGTGGGGTTGCAAAGAAGATGCTCAAAATCTGTTTCATAGAATCATTAAATGTCCAACAAAAGAGAATTCTCCAAATATGCTCTGATGTTGATATTTAGCTGGCTAAAACAATACTATCCATTCACTCAAACTAGTGATGCACACTTCTACATATGGACAAGAGAATACAGTCATGATCCATTGTTAAGGGGAACATATAAGTTATAAAATAGTTAGGGTTGATTTGGGACACAGCTTGACAGTTTATTGAAAATTAAACTTAGGGACTCCCTGGTGGTTTGGTGGTTAAGAATCAGTCTGCCGATGCAGGGGACACAGGTTTGATCCTTGGTCTGGGAAGATCCTACATGCCGTGGAGCAACTAAGCCTGTACACCACAGCTCCCGAGCCCGTGCGCTGCAGCGGCTGAAACCTGCACGCCCTAGAGCCTGTGACCTGCAACAAGAGAAGCCACTGCATTGAGAAGCCTGTGCACTACAATGAAGAGGAGCCCCATTTGCTGCACCTAAAGAAAGTCCTCGTGCAGCAACGAAGACCCAGTACAGCCAAAAATGAATAAATTAAAAATAAATAAATAAAAAATAAAAATTAAACTTAGAGTCACCATATTTCACAGCAATTTCACTCCTAGGTTTGTACCCAAGATAACCCAAGATAATTGATAATATGTCGATACAAAAACTTGCACACAAATAGCAGCATTTTTGTGTTTGAGCACAGTTGCACTCATCTCACACGCTAGTAAAGTAAGGCTCAAAATTCTCCAAGCCAGGCTTCAGCAATACGTGAACCATGAACTTCCAGATGTTCAAGCTGATTTTAGAAAAGTCAGAGGAACCAGAGATCAAATTGCCAACATCTGCTGGATCATCGAAAAAGCAAGAGAGTTCCAGAAAAACATCTATTTCTGCTTTATTGACTATGCCAAAGCCTTTCACTCTGTGGATCACAATAAACTGTGGAAAATTCTGAAAGAGATGGGAATACCAGGCCACCTGACCTGCCTCTTGAGAAACCTATATGCAGGTCAGGAAGCAACAGTTAGAACTGGACATGGAACAACAGACTGGTTCCAAATAGGAAAAGGAGTATGTCAAGGCTGTATATTGTCACCCTGCTTATTTAACTTATATGCAGAGTACATCATGAGAAAAGCTGGGCTGGAAGAAGCACAAGTTGGACTCATGATTGCCGGGAGAAATATCAATAACCTCAGATATGCAGATGACACCACCCTTATAGCAGAAAGTGAAGAGGAACTAAAAAGCCTCTTGATGAAGTGAAAGAGGAGAGTAACTAAGATCATGGCATCTGGTCCCATCACTTCATGGGAAATAGATGGGGAAACAGTGGAAACAGTGTCAGACTTTATTTTGGGGGGCTCCAAAATCACTGCAGATGGTGATTGCAGCCATGAAATTAAAAGACGCTTGCTCCTTGGAAGGAAAGTTATGACCAACCTAGATAGCATATTCAAAAGCAGAGACATTACTTTTCCAACAAAGGTCCGTCTAGTCAAGGCTATGGTTTTTCCAGTGGTCATGTATGGATGTGAGAGTTGGACTGTGAAGAAAGCTGAGCACCAAAGAATTGATGCTTTTGAACTGTGGTGTTGGAGAAGACTCTTGAGAGTCCCTTGGACTGCAAGGAGATCCATCCAGTCCATCCTAAAGGAGACCAGTCCTGGGCGTTCATCAGAAGGACTGATGCTGAGGCTGAAACTCCAATACTTTGGCCACCTGATGCGAAGAGTTGACTCATTGGAAAAGATCCTAATGCTGGGAGGGATTGGGAGCAAGAGAAGGGGACAACAGAGGATGAGATGGCTGGATGGCATCACTGGCTTGATGGACATGGGTCTGAGTAAACTCCAGGAATTGGTGATGGACAGGGAGGTGTGGCGTGCTGTGATTCATGGGGTTTCAAAGAGTCGGACACGACTGAGCAACTAAACTGACCTGAGCAGCTTTAGTCAGAAGAGTTGAAAGTGGAAACAACCAAAATGTCCATCAACTGATGAATGGACAAAGAATGATTATGATCTATAATATAATCTATCCACACAACGGAATATTATCTGGGCATAAAAAGGAACACAGTATGGATACTTGCTACAATGTGGACGAACCTTAAAAACATCATGCTAATGGAGAAATCCAGCTACTGGAGGCCAGATGTTGTATGATTTTATTTATGAGATGTTCATAATAAGCAAATCCACAGAAACAAAGTAGATTAGAGGTTTCTACAGGCTGGGGATGAGGGGAATAAGGAATGAATCCTAATGGGTATGAGGTTTCTTTTAGGAGTAATGACAATTTTCTGGGATTGGATAGTGGTGATGGTTAAACAACTTTGTGAATATACAATACCACTAAATTGCGCACTTTAAAAATGTGAATTTTATGGTACTTGAATTATATTTCAAGAAAGTAGTTATTTTCAAAACCCCATCAAGTATAGTATCCTATGTTAAAAAACAAAGCTCCACTTCACAGATTTGAAGATATAATTGCCTTTTCAAATGATTCACACACAAAGCAGAAATCCACCTAGCAAGCAGAAAAGTTCTGAAAGGTAGAGAGGGAGTTGGACAAGGAAACCATAAACAAATGAAAAACGATGATGTTGAGCAGTGTCACTTTCTTCGAGGGGACAAAAGGGTCTATGAGGCATATTACCTCACTGGTGCTGGCCAGGAAATTCCAGACTGACTGGTTAAGATTACATTCTTGGGGAAGGTTGAAACTCCAATTAGGTGAGGTACGAAATCTTCATCTGATGATGAGGGCTGAGCACAAGTGACTGCATTTGAGGCCTGTTTTGTTTTTGTTTTTAACAATTCCCCTCTTTTGATCAAACAGTTTAACTGAGAGATGTGATCAAGATCTAAGGCATCTAGGCAAGATCTAAGCACCACTCTTGGCTACAGGTCACAACTTCTGTGGGTCCTTTGTGTGGTGTCCAGAGCTCAACAATTTTTTTTGTTTAATCCCCATGACAGTCATAGGTCATGGCTTCAAGTTCATGATACTTGTCTGGTTATTCTCTTTCCTTCTTTTCCAACATTCCAGTCTTAGGGAGATCATTTGCTTGGTCGTTAGCAGCTGGGAAAATGTATTTAAAACTTTTGAGAGAATACAGTGCACTCATGGAAATGATTATGATTGCAATAAGCACAATAACTCTCAATGTTTGGAGTGCACTCAGTGCAGGAGATGCAAGAGAAGCAGATCCGATCCCTGGGTGGGGAAAATCTCCTGGAGGAGGAAATGGCAACCCACTCTAGTATTCTTACCTGGGAAATCCCATGGACAGAGGAGCCCAGTAGGCTACAGTCCATGGAGTCACAAAGAGTCAGACATAACTAAGTGACCGAGTGTGTGCATGTGTGCGCGCGCACACCCACACAACACACAGTAGAGCCATGGTCCCCAAGACCTAAACCAAAGTCAAATCTGTCCAAGAAAGAATCACTGAAGGAGTCAGCTTTTTAAGCCAAGTGGCTTGCTCAGTGATCTTACGTAATTGATCATGTGTAACTAAGTTACTTCCCCAGAAATGTTAATCCGAGTGCAGCAGGTGGTATTGGTCAAAGCACAGATATCTCCTTGCTCAGTTAAAAGATGATCAGGGGAAAAAGACACATGTATCCCATTGTTCACTGCAGCACTATTTACAATAGGTAGAACATGGAAGCAACCTAGATGTCCATTAATAGATGAATGGATAAAGAATTTGTGGTACATATACACAATGGAATATTACTCAATCATAAAAAGGAATGCATTTGAGTCAGTTCTAATGAGGTGGATGAACCTAGAACCTATTATACAGAGTGAAGTAAGTCAGAAAGAGAAAGAGAAATATCATATTCTAACACATATATACGGAATCTAGAAAAATGGTACTGAGGAATATTTACAGAGTAGCAATGGAGAAACAGACATAGAGAACAGATTTATGGACATGGGGAGAGGGTGAGAGGGTGAGAGAGTAAGAGTAACATGGAAACTTACATTACCATATGTAAAATAGATTGCTATTTTAAAAAGTGGGGAATTTGCCATATGGCTCAGGAAACTCAAACAGGGGTTCTGTATCAACCTAGAGGGGTGGGATGGGGCGGGAGATGGGAAGGAAGTTCAAAAGGGAGGGGATATATGTATACCTATGGCTGATTCATGTTGAGGTTTGACAGAAAACAACAAAATTCTGTAAAGCAATTATCCTTCAATAATAAATAAATAAATAAAAAAGATCAAGGGCTATCCTGTTATCAAAAACAACTTTGGCTAGAGAGTCTAAGGAGTTTTCTTGGGCAGCTATTGCTTTAGCAGCAGATTCTGTAATACTTTCAACAGTAAAGGAAAGGTTCCTGATCATAGCCTCATTTACATTTACTTCTAACCATTTACACTTACACATTCCTTCAAAGGAAGGAAGTCTTGAACACTGAATGCCTCCTGGTAATTCCCATTTGAAAGGTGACAGCCATGGAGGCTAGTAAAAGGGTCTGCAGATCACCTAGGCAGTTTTACCCTTTCCTCATGTACAATTTTTTTTGCGGACAGCCTGGACACAAGGTTTCCCAAGTTTGGGGTTGTTAACAGAGACAAAGAAATGGATCAGGGTGACCCTGGCATCATGAACAGACAAGAGTTTTTTTAAAATGACAGATCCAGCAGTCTGAAAACGTACTCCCTTTAGCAATGGTCTTGGAAATATGGATGATGGCATCATCTTTCCAGGCCATTGCCAGAGTAGAGGGAAGAAAGAGAAGAAAAAGAAAGGTTTCATGTTTAAAGTATTAAGTTTTTTAAAAAAATTAATTTCTGTTGGCATATAGTTGCTTTTTACAATGTGTTAGCTTCTGCTGTACAGCAAAGTGAATCAGCTATGTTGTTGATGTTCATTGCCATTTCCTCCTTAGGGGATCTTCCTGACCCAGGGATCAAGCTGGCATCTCCTGCATTGCAGGCAGATTCTTTACAACTGTGTCTCCTGGGAAGCCTGCAATACCAACTGTTTGGGTAAATTACTTTCTTCTTGAGGTTCCTGAGTCTGCCAGGAAGTTATTTTCCTTACTCACCTGGTAAGGTTGCTGGGAAACCTGTAAGCAAGGTAACAGGTCAACTTTTTCAAGCAGCTCCTTAAAGTTGTCTGGTCATATTTGAGCCTTTATACATCTCTTTTAAATATGACATTCTCAGGTCCAATGGCTGGGTCAAGAAGTTCCCCTGGAGAAGGAAACAGCAACTCACTCCTGTTTTCTTGCCTGGAAAATTTCATGGCCAGAGGAGCCTGGTGGGCTACAGTCCATGGGGTCGCAAAGAGTTGGACACGACTGAGGAACTGAGCATGACCACTACTAGTCAAAAATGTCCAATATTATTGTGTTCTAAGGAGAACAGATTCTTATTGAACTTACTCAAACTATATTACCATGGAAAGAATTCTCAAGAGTTTCTGAATTTTGAAGGGGTTAGGTAGGGAGAAAAAGTAAATATTTCATCTTTCTTCGCAAAGGTATAATTGATTAACTTGTCAATCACTTCAAGAGAAAGAGAACAGGTTTCCTTAAATCTGGAAGAACAAAACGTAAGCAAACCAGCAACATTTCAAACAAAAAGTCATCAAAAATTATAATGCTCTTTATTAATTCATTGAGTCCTACATAATTAATTCTTGTTGATCTTTTGTTAGCAATTTTATGAATTTAATTTTTCCTTAGAGTTCTGAAAATTCTTACCCAGTTTGGTGGTATGATCGAAAGTTATTACAATCGGTATTCTAGAGCACTTGTGAGATTCTCTTTTATGAATTTCTCTGAAGATGAAACATTTTGTTGGAATACTTTTGCAAAAGCATCCAAGTAAAATAAGAACTATCTGTAAACAACAAAAGACTTAAAATAACCATGGTTAAAGATCTCATTAGATTTCATTACAATGTGATTGATATGGAAATTTTGTTATTTCTGTGAAACACACATTTTAAGATAATAACTGGAATTACTAAAGCATTTCAGATTTTTAGGAATTTCATGCAATTTTTAGAACACATAATACATACTAACATAAATACAACATTAAAAAGCTTAGTGTTACTTCTTTTCTGACAATGCTTCCCATGTAACTTAATATATCAAATAAATCTAATTAATATCTTTTCATATGAGAGAGAATAAATTTTTTAAGGTGTTCCAGGAACCCTTCAAAAGATCCCAAAGTTAGTTTAGGTCAAAAGATTTCCTTTAGAATCTGATTTTGGGGACATTTGTAAAAAATAACAAAAGGTTTAAAAACAGTCAAATAGAATCACAGGTCACTGTGAAACAATACTTAGTTATCTACTAAACCAAAGTGACAAAGACTTCTCAAGCAAATATGGAAGGTTATATATTCTGAGCAAAACTTACCTCATTTACTATTGAGAGGACTAGTTTTACTTATGAAATCAAAGACAACATACAATACAAGTGATTATTTTAACGAGTCTCAAGATGTTTGTTTTCTAGGCAGATCATTTTAAAAGGTAAAGAAAAACCTTTCACTATGGGACCGATAGTTCAATAAAACTTTTTCCCTTTAACAGTGAAAAAGCCAACTTTTAATTTGTACCAGCTTACTTTTGATATTGGGAAAGGTCCCCAGTGGCTCAGGGGTAAAGAATCCACCTGAAATGCAGGAGAGGCAGTAGGAGCTGTGGGTTGGATCCCTGGGTTAGGAAGATGCCTTGGAGAAGGTAATGGCAGCCCACTCTAGTATTCCTGTCTGAGAATCCAATGGACAGAGGAGCCTGGCAGGAGTCCATGGGGTCGCACAGACTCGGACACAACTGGACAACTGAGCACACACTTATGATATGAAAACTCATTCAACTTATTTTAAAATGTAAAACTACATTTAATATATTTTTTAGAAACATAATTTTCATAGTAAAATTTTCAATGTGGCACAAGATATGTTTACTAACATACCCAACAAACTTAAACTAGCTTTTATTTACTAAAGATTATTTTAGATCATATGAACTTGAGAAACATTTGGGCTAGTTTCTATGATGTTTCTGAGAGTTTGACTTATATAAGCACTTAATTTTTCTTAAACTAATTAAATAAAGCCCGTTTTCCAAGTTAATTTTAGGAATACCATCTAGAGGTAGAAAATACACACACATCTACAGCACACATATTTATACATATAAACATACAGAGAGAGAAAAAGAGACTTTATAGTTTCATTTATGAATTGTAGCCAGGCCAGCACAGTAAGAGGCAGCAGTACCTCCCTTATGCTCATATGCTTTCACAGTGTCATTTAGCAAGCCTGCTTTTGTCCAGGCCAGACCAATATTGGCATTAGAGAGAGCTGAGCAACCAGCAGCTATAAAACACAAGATAATCCCCAAAAGGCTCATGGGTTCTTGGCTAAGGGAATAGGTTATAGCTGAAATGAAGCTTCTGGAGACCCAGATTCTAGAAAGGATGCTCATGTGCACTCATTCTGGCCACAGTGGCAGGCCAGTGAGGGGAAGCCCTGTGTTACAGATGAGGAGTTTGTAACAAAATTGGGATCAGCCTTCAGAGAAGATTGCTTCTATGAAGCTTGATTTCTTCCCTTACTTTTATCTGAGAAAGAATCAGGGGTCATATGAGCAACCTAAAAAGGGAATCTCTATTTCTATCCATGTGGAACAATCCAAGTGGTCTACCTAAGCAAAAAACAAGGCTGTTTCTAATCACTTACCATACCACACACACACACACACACACACAAACTTACACTCACACTGAAACTCATAAATGCATATGCCTGTCAAGGAATAACCATCCAGCATTTTGCCCTGGCCATTTGGCTTTTCCATTCTGGGAACACAACCCTAGCTGTTAGCCCAGGAAGACTGTGGGATGCTGTCTTAACAAAATATAAAAAGAAGGGATGAATTATTTTCATCTCATGGTTCAATCACATACCTACTTGTGACACCCACAATTTCAAAAAGAGGGGCAGCCACTCCCAGACCTTGCTCTGAATGGCTACAGTTGTGGATGCCCATACCTGGCTCATGATGACTCTGCAGAAATGGGTAAGGCTGAAGCCTACCAAACCTGAGGCCAAACCTCAGTTTCGCTTAATGTGTATAATCTTGTGGCATCACAGTCGCCATAAGTAACACAGCTCTTAGGTGTCAGTGATGGTTGATTGGGATGATCACCTTTCCTTTGGGTAACTCCCTAAGGTTTCCATGTGAAACTAGATGATCTGGAAAGTAAAATCCTAGGAACTGACCTTTACTTCTAAGCAGTTGTGCAGGTCTTAGGAGAGAAGACAAAACCTTTCCATCTCTATCAATTTATTCAAAAGATATACAGAGAGCACATACTAAAACAAGCGCTGGACAAGTATGAGCTTGTATCGTATGAATCTTTTACTGGCCTTTGTTCAGTTAATCATGGGATTAATCAGACAAAGCCTTCATGATTTATAACAAAGCACAGGGAGATCAGAAGCCTGGGAACTCCACTGGATGGCATTTGGTCATCCGTTCTGGAAAGGGAGTGGTGAGAGACAGGAGTGCCTGTGGGTGAGGTGATCTCTCATGCACCACTTATTTTATATATATATATATATATATATATATATATATATATATGTATAAATGCCCAAATCTATCCATGACTTCTGATCATACTGGGCATTAAGAGGTGAGCAGGATTTGGAGAACAGAGAAGAAAGGACATTAGCAGCAGTGCAAGGTGGGTTTGGAGGCTTCTTGGGGGTAGGCAGCAGGGGCTGAAAGGTGAATAAAGGACAGAGACCAATTTTTGTTTTAACTCTGAAAAGTATCAAGTTAAGGAGAGCTGGGTTTCACCCCAGATGATGGGGATGACAAGATAACAAGGGTGTTTCTGAAAGTAGAATCTGGCAGAAGCATGTAAGCCATTGGAGTGGCCAAGAGGGTTACCCTGAAAAGGAACCTTCCAAACACTCACTGAGACGGTAGCAGGTGAGTTCTCCTTCCCACAGATGGCTAAGTTCTCAGCAGGTGAAAGGTTTTCCTTAGGGGCTCCCACAGACCTCAGCAAGAAGAATGCCAGAAGAATCTCCAGAACACTAGACGCCAAAAAGTTTTCTCAGATCCCAGGATCTACTGCTGTGAGCTCTTGGCTCTCACTCTGAAAGGTCACAGGGGCCATGGGAAGTCGTAACCCACTGAGAGTCCCCTGAACCACTGTCTTCTTTGGTGCTTACTTGTCCTTCTAGGAAGCAGGCCAGGAGCACACTGGGGGACGGGGCACAAGTGTGCGGTGTGGGCGGAGGTTGAATCAGCCCACGGTTCCCCCAACATATCACCCAGGTTTCAAGTACCCTTCAAGCTACACATGTATACAAAATGTCACTCCAAAGTACAATAAGAATGAACATCCAGATGTGCAAATTAAAACTATACATATCAAACTGTGCCTATCCAATTGGCAAGGAATCACCTCATGATGATATGGTTGTGCCAAGTATAGGCAAGAAAAACAGGAAGTTTCACAACTGATGTAGGAGATAAATTAATACAGCATTTCTTGGGGCAATTTGGCAAAATCTATCTCCCCGGAGAAGGAAATGGCAATATACTCCAGTGTTCTTGCCTGGAGAATCCCGTGGACAGAGAGGAGCATGGTGGGCTACAGTCCACGGGGTTGCAAAGAGTCGAACATGACTGAAGCAGTTGAACACATCCAAATACTTACAAAGGATATCCAGGGTGCCCTAGCTATTCTCTGCTGCTGCTGCGTCACTTCTGACTCTGTGCGACCCCACAGACGGCAGCTTTCTCATAATTCTGAATGTGCTCAAAGATGTCTGTATCAGATTGTTCACCTCAGTGATGCTAATAGTAGTAAAAAGTATGAAATAACCTATAACCAACAAAGTAAATGGTTAAATGATTTATTAAGTGTTTCTACTGTGGGATGCTACATAGCAGTCAAAAATGTAGTAACATATATGATATTGTTTTTAAGTGTTTATTAAAAAAGCAGTTTGGGACATGCCATTAAAGAAGAAGGATCAAAACTTGCATTTATGGGGACTTCCCTGGTCGTCCAGTGGTTAAGAATTCGCCTTGCCATGCAGGGGATGCAAGTTCGATCCCTGGTTGGGGAACTAAGATTCTACATGCCTCAGAGCAGCTAAGCCCACAGGCCACAATTACTGAACCTGAACACTCTTGAGCCTGCCCGCCACGCCTAGTGAGTCCATAGGCTGTAGCAAAAGATCCCACACGACACGACTAAGCCTCGACACAGCCAAATACATAAATATTTTCAAAAATTTATTTTAAAAACTCATGCATTTATTTCCACTCCCTTCCAAGTTTTTCTAAAAGGAGAGCAAAATAACATTTATTAAGGCACAAGCAGCTGTGTCCAAACAAAACAGAAGAGGAGTTGATGGCAACAGTATTTTAGAAGCTGAAAGATGATAGCACAATGATTACTACTTTCAGAGCAGAGAGAGGGAGAGTCGATGTGTGGGGAAGAGGGAACCCCCAACAGATGGATGCAGAATGGAGGCAATAGACAGCCCTCTGGCTTAGAGGTGCCAGGTAACTGTTAAAGTGGGGGTGCAGATATCCCCAACTTCTGTGCATCAAGAGTGCAGCTCTCCCCTCCAAGATCCACCCAGGCCAAAGTTCCCCAGGTGAGCTCTGCTTCTACCATTCCTAGAACTGGACTGCATCTGGGGAATCCAATCACCTGATCACAACAGGGCATCAGACGGGCCCTGGAAGCCTCAACATAGTGTTATTTCTGTCCAGAGATCTGAGTGTCAAAAGGAAAAGTCTCCTGAAGTTCCAGGAAGCGGCTGCAGTAACAGTGACCCTTGATGAAGACAATGCCTGATCACCTACCTAGGGGTCATGGTGGTGGACAAAGCAGTCCCATCCTTATATTACTAGCTGATCATCAGTGGTACGCTTTTCCCACTGAGTAACTTATTTTCAGGAAAACAGTTTTCTAAGGGAGTGGCCAACATGGTGGAGTGGAAAGACCCTGAACTCACCTCCTCCAACAGGCACTCCAACTAGGGTAACAATGAGAACGACCTGAAGACTAGCAGGAAAGGTTTTCCACAACTAAGATACAGAGAATGAACAACAATACAAGAGGACAGATAGAGAAGACCCACACCCCCTGCGCAGGTGACCCACAAACGGTAGGATAAGCACAGTTGAAGGGGTTCTCCCCAAGGAGCGAGGAGTCTGAGTCCTGCCTGCATCAGGGCCCCCACCCTGGGGAGCCTACACCAGGAAGACCAGCCCTCAGAATCTCTGGCTTTGAAGGCCAGCATGCAGGGGAACTAGAGGCCTTGGGAATGGTGCACACAAAATACCACATACTCTTAGATCCAGCAAGGAAGCAGCCATTTGAAAGGAGCCTAGGTCTGACCCACTTGCTGATCTTGGAGAGCCTCCTGAAGAGGCAGGAGACAACTGGGACACCCCCCAAGAAAAAATATTACAGTGGCAGCCATTTACAGGCGCCTGTTCTACCACTAGGACACCAGGGCTAGCAAGTGCCATTTGGGAGCCCTCCCTCTAGTTCATTAGCACTGACTCTTCCCTATCCCCCAGCTAGTTGGCACAAGTCCCAGAACCCCTCAGGCTGAGCCGTCAGCCACTCTGGGACACAGCCCTGCCCATCAGCAGGCCCAGAACCAGCCTCACCCATCAACAGGTCAGCACTAGCTGTAAAACCACCCAACCTCAGCAGCCAACCATACTGGCACATGGCCCTGCCATGAATGGGCTGAAACCAGCCCTGGGACCTACCCCCAATTCAGGATCCCCTGGCAGCCACCTGCGCCAGGGACCAGCCCCACCTACTGTGGGCCCACAGTAGTCTGCCCTGCCAAAATAGGAGGACTCTGGCAATCCACACAGGTGGTACCACTAGAGCGTATAATTTTGGTGTCCTGAGGGAGTGTGCTGCTGGCTCCTGCAGGACAACTGCTGCACGAGGCCACTTCTCCAAGACTGGGAAATGTAACTGACCTGTCTAATACAAAAAATAAAACCAGAGCTAGGCAAAAGGAGGCAAAAGGAAAATATGTTACAAGGAAGGAATAAGATAAAACCCTAGAAGAACTGGAGATAAGCAATCTACTCCATAAAGGGTTCAAGGTAATGAATATAAAGAGCCTCAACAAACTCAAGAATGGATGAACACAGTGAGAAGCACAACAAAGAGTCAGAAAGTATAAAGGAAAACAGAGCTGAAGAATACAACAACTGAAATTAAAAACATGCCAGAAGGAATCATCAGTAGAATAGGTGATATGAAGGAACAAATCAGTGAACTGCAGGACAGAGTAGTGGGGATCCCCAAAGTGCAAAAGGAAAAAAAAAGGATTAAAAAAATTAGAATAGTTTAAAAGACCTCTGGGACAATTGGGCTTCCCTGGTGGCTCAGAGGTTAAGCGTTTGCCTGGAATGCAGGAGATCCAGGTTCAATCCCTGGGTCAGGAAGATCCCCTGGAGAAGGAAATGGCAACCCACTCCAGTACTCTTGCCTGGAAAATCCCATGGAGGGAGAATCCCTTGGAGGGAGGAGCCTGGTAGGCTACAGTCCATGGGGTCGCAAAGAGTCGGACACGACTGAGCAAGTTCACTTCACTGGGACAATATCAAGTATACTATCATTTGCAGGATAGGGAAATAGAAGAGAGAGAGAAAGGGGCAGAAAATTTAATTGAAGAAATGATAGCTGAAAACTTCCGTAATATGGGAAAGGAAACAGAAATCCAGATCCAGGAAGGACAGAGTGTCCCAAGAGGTCCACACCAAGACAAAATCTCAAAATGTCAAAAGTTAAAGAGAGACTATTAAAAGCTCCAAGGTTAGACCAACTAGTTATGCCTAATGAAATTCTCATAAAGCATCAGCTGACTCTTCAGCAGAAACTATACATGTCAGGAGGCAGTGGCATGATATATTTGAAGTCATGAAAGGAAAAATCCTACAATCAAGAATACTCTACCTGACAAGGATATCATTCAGGTTTGAAAATAAGATAGTTTAAGCTAAAAGAAGGCTTCCCTGGTGACCCAGTGGTAAAGAATCCACCTGGGTAGGGAAAATTGGATTTTCTCTGGAGAAGGAAATGACAACCCACTCCAGTATTCATGCTGGGGAAATCCCATGGACAGAGGAGCCTGGCAGGCTACAGTCCATGGGGTCACAAAAGAGTCAGACATGACTTAGAGATTAAACAACAAAAGCTAAGAGTTCGATACCAGAAAACCAGCTTTACAATAAATGCTAAAGGGACTTCTCTAAGAATGAAAGACCACAGCTAGAGATAGGAAATTTACAGAAGAAAATATCTCACTGGTAACCAATGGTAGTAGATCAGCTCCTCTACAACAAAGGGCCACATCAAGATGGGCTGGCTGGGCAGTCATCATGTTCCCCAAACCCCACCCCAGTATGGTGACCCACAAGCAGGAGGGATCTCACAAACATACTGCTTATCCATGAGGAGTGAGGGCTCTGTGCCCACTAGCCCTTGGGACCTGAACTGGAGAGACAGCTCCCAGGATGCCTGATTTTAAAAACCAACAGGGCTCTGTTCAGGAGAACTATGGGCCTATAGGGAATGGAGATTTCTCTCTTAGAGAGATCATACTCAAACTCACTTGCCTGGGATCTAGCACAAAAGCAGCCGCTTGAAAGATGCCTAGACCATTTGTGAAGAAGATATATTTGGTAATCCTTAAGCATCTGCTGGAGGGGCAGGAACCTGTTGGGATGCTCTCTGGGGACACAGGCACTGGTGGGCACCCTTTTTGCTTCTCCTTCTACCTTGCTAACATGAGTTTGGCAGACACGTTTTCTGCACCCTGCCTCTGACCTGCTAGCTCCAGGGGGGACGTCTGGCACCTGAGACTTTCCCTTGGCCCCACCAAAGCTGACCAAGCAAGTGCCTCACCCCTGTACCACTTCTGTAGTCCCACCAAAGCCAGTTGGGTGGGTGCCTACAGTCTTGCCAAACCTGGCTGGGCAAGTACCCTGCCCTTGCATTGCTCCTGTGACCCTCCCCCAAAGCTGGCAGACACACGCAAGCCCTAACGGGGACACCAACTGAGTGGTTCACTCTGGTGGCAAAGAGTTTTATATTTCTGGGTCCCAGGGGTCTGAAAAACCAGAAAGTTCTTGACACCCTCAAAAACTGGCACCTAACAAGAAAAAAAAGACAGGCTGCTTAGAAACAGACTCACAGACTTAGAGAATGAACTTAGGGTGGTCAGGGAGGAAGGATGTGGGGAAGGCATAGTTAGGGAGTTTGGGATTGACATGTACACACTGCTATATTTAAAATGGATAACAATAAGGACCTACTGCACAGCACAGGGAAGTCTGCTCAATGCTATGTGACAGCCTGGATGGGAAAGTGGTTAGGGGGAGGGATACATGGATATGTGTGGCTGAGTCCCTTTGCTGTCTGCCTGAGACTATTACAACATTGTTAACTGACTATATTCCAATATAAAATAGAAAGTTAAAAAAAAATCTAAACCACACACACACACAAAAAAAATCAGGCTGCTTAGATAATCACAAATGACTAAAAGACAACCCAAGCTAGGTCAGGTTAAATGCTGTTTTATCTCCTACTCATGTCTGTTACTTCAAGACTGGGAGAGATAGCTATTTTGCCTAATATCAATACATAGGAACAAATACAGAGAGCAAAACAAAATGAAGAGATAGAGGAATATTTTCCAAATGAAAGAACAAGATAAAACCCCAGAAAAACCTTAATGAAATAGAAATAGGTAATTTACCCAATAGAAGTCTAAAAGTAGTGGTCATGAGGATGCTCACTGAATTTGGGAGAGGAAAGGATGAACACAGCAGAATTTCGGCAAAGAGAAAACACGAGAAGGTACCAAACAAATCACAGGCCTGCAGAATACAAGAACTGAACCAGAAAATATACTGGAGGGGTTCAACAGCAGACTGGAAGAAGCATCAAAAAGAATCAGTGACTTGGAAGACAGGGCAGTGGGACTTACTCAAAGAGAGCAGCAAAGAGGAAAAAAAGAACTTTAAAAAATGAGGATGACTTAAGGGACCTATAGGACCACATCAAGCAGAATACCATTCACATGATAGGGATTCAAGAAACACAAGAAGAGAAAAAAGAGTCACTTCAGATCTAACCTGAAGAAGAAAATGGCAACCCGCTCCAGTATTCTTGCCTGGAGAATCCCGTGGACAGAAGAGCCTGGAGAGCCCCAGCACATGGGGTTACAAAGAGCTGGGCACAACTGAGCGACTAACCCTTCACTTCAGATCTAGAGGCACACAAACCGAAAGTAAGGAGATGGGTAATCTCTGAATTTTTTGTTTTCCCAGTGCATATAAAAGTTGTATTTACACCCTATAACAGTCTATTAGGACTTCCCAACTGGCTCAGATGGCAAAGAGTCTGCATACAATTTGGGAGACCTGGGTTCAATCCCTGGGTTGGGAAGATCCTCTGGAGAAGGAAATGGCAACCCACTCCAGTATTCTTGCCTGGAAAACCTCATGTATGGAGAAGCCTGGTAGGCTACATGGGGTCGCAAAGAGTTGGACATGACTAAGCGACTTCACTTTCTTTCTTTCATAATAGTCTATTAAGCATTCAATAGCATTATGTTTTTTTAAAAAAAATCAATGCTCATAGCTTAATTTAAAAATACATTTTTTTGGTAAAAAAATAAAGTGCTAACCATCATCTGAGCCTTCAGCAAGTCATAATCTTTTTGCTGGTAGAGGGTCTTACCTTGATGTTGATAGCTGCTGACTGATCACAGTGTGCTGCTGAATGTTGGGGTGACTGTGGCAATTTTTAAAGATAACAGTGAAGTCTGTGCATTGATTGGCTCTTCATTTCATGAATGATTTCTCTGTAGCATGCAATGCTATTTGATGGCATTTTACCTACAGTAAGACTCCTTTCAAAATTGGAGTCAAATTCTCCCAAATCCTGCTGTTGCTTTACCAGTGAAGTTTATGTAATATCCTAAATCTTTATTGTTATTTTAATAATAAAGTTAAATCTAGTTATTTTAATTAGATCTGATAAACAGAGTGCCTGATGAACTATGGACAGAGGTTTGTGACAATGTACAGAAGACAGGGAGCAAGACCATCCCCAAGAAAGAGAAATGCAAAAAAGCAAAATGGCTGTCTGAGGAGGCCTTACAAATAGCTGTAAAAAGAGGAGAGGTGAAAAGCAAAAGAGAAAAGGAAAGATATACCCATTTGAATGCAAAGTTTCAAAGAATAGCAAGGAGAGATAAGAAAGCCTTCCTCAATGATCGATGCAAAGAAATAGAGGAAAACAACAGAATGGGAAAGACTAGAGATCTCATCAAGAAAATTAGAGATACCAAGGGAACATTTCATGCAAAGATAGGCTCAATAAAGGACAGAAATTGTATGGACCTAACAGAAGCAGAAGATATTAAGAAGAGATGGCAAGAATACACAGAAGAACTGTACAAAAAAGATTTTCATTACCAAGATAATCACGATGGTGTGATCACTCACCTAGAGTGAGACATCCTGGACTGTGAAGTCAAGTGGGCCTTAGAAAGCATCACTACAAACAAAGCTAGTGGAGGTGATGGAATTCCAGTTGAGCTATTTCAAATCCTGAAAGATGATGTGGTGAAAGTGCTGCACTCAATATGCCAGCAAATTTGGAAAACTCAGCAGTGGCCACAGGACTGGAAAAAGTCAGTTTTCATTCCAATCCCAAAGAAAGGCAATGCCAAAGAATGCTCAAACTACTGCACAATTGCACTCATCTCACACACTAGTTAAGTAATGCTCAAAATTCTCCAAGCCAGGCTTCAGCAATATGTGAACCGTGAACTTCCAGATGTTCAAGCTGGTTTTAGAAAAGGCAGAGGAACCAGAGATCAAATTGCCAACATCCGCTGGATGATGGAAAAAGCAAGAGAGTTCCAGAAAAACATCTATTTCTGCTTTATTGACTATGCCAAAGCCTTTCACTCTGTGGATCACCACGAACTGGAAAATTCTGAAAGAGATGGGAATACCAGACCACCTGACCTGCCTCTTGAGAAACCTATATGCAGGTCAGGAAGCAACAATTAGAACTGGACATGGAACAACAGACTGGTTCCAAATAGGAAAAGGAGTATGTCAAGCCTGTATATTGTCACCCTGCTTATTTAACTTACATGCAGAGAACATCATGAGAAACACTGGGCTGGAGGAAGCACAAGCTGGAATCAAGATTGCTGGGAGAAATATCAATAACCTCAGATATGCAGATGACACCACCCTTATGGCAGAAGGTGAAGAAGAACTAAAGAGCTTCTTGATGAAAGTGAAAGAGGAGAGTGAAAAAGTTGGCTTAAAGCTCAACATTCAGAAAACTAAGATCATAGCATCCAGTCCCATCACTTCATGGCAAATAGACGGGGAAACAGTGGCTGACTTTATTTTGGGGGGCTCCAAAATCACTGCAGATGGTGATTGCAGCCATGAAATTAAAAGACGCTTGCTCCTTGGAAGGAAAGTTATGACCAACCTAGACAGCATATTAAAAAGCAGACATTACTTTGCCAGCAAATGTCCGTCTAGTCAAGGCTATGGTTTTTCCAGTGGTCATGTATGGATGTGAGAGTTGGACTATAAAGAAAGCTGAGCGCCAAATAACTGATGTTTTTGAACTGTGGTGTTGGAGAAGACTCTTGAGAGTCTCTTGGACTGCAAAGAGATCCAACCAGTCCATCCTAAAGGAGATTAGTCCTGGGTGTTCATTCGAGGGACTGATGTTGAAGCTGAAACGCCAATACTTTGGCCACCTGATGCAGGGAGCTGACTCACTTGAAAAGACCCTGATGCTGGGAAAAATTGAGGGCAGGAGGAGAAGGGGACGACAGAGGATGAGATGGTTGGATGGCATCACCGACACAATGGACATGGCTTCCGGGAGTTGGTGATGGACAGTGAGGCCAGGCGTGCTGCGATTCATGGGGTCGCAAAGAGTCAGACACGACTGAGTGACTGAACTGAACTGAAGTAACAATCTTCACAACATCTTCACCAGGAATAGATTTCATCTAGAGTAGTTGCTTTCTTTGCTCATCATTGGAAGCAACTCCTCAGCTGTTGAAGTTTTATCCTGAAAACATATACTTTGCCACATGTTAAATGGGTAGCCAGTGGGCATTTGCTGAGTGACACAGAGAGCCTAAACTCGGTGCTCTGTGCCAACCAAGAGGGGTGGGATGGGGGTGGGGGGTGGGAGGGAGGCTTAAGAGAGAGGGACTTGTGTATACCTATGGCTGATTCATGTTGATGTATGGCGTTGACAGATACAATATTATAAAGCAATTATCCTCCAACTTAAAAAAGGTAAAAAGGTTTTATCATGAGATGGCAGCAATTCAGTCACTTCATGAGGTTCCACTTCTAATTCTAGCTCTCTTGCTATTTCCATGACATCTGCAGTTAGTTCCTCCACTGAAGTCTTGAACCCTTCAAAGTCATCCATGAAAGCTGGAATCAACTGCTTCTAAACTATTGTTAATATTGACATTTGGGCTTCTTCACATGAATCATGAATGTTCTTAATGACATCTAGAATGATGAATCCTTTCCAGAAGGTTTTCAATTTCCTTTGCCCAGGTCCATCAGAGGAATCACTACCCGTATTGTCTATAACCTGAATGAAATGTATTTCTTAAATAACATGACTTGAAAGTTTAAACTAGCCCTTGATCCATGGACTGCAGAATGGATGTTTAAACAGCATGAAAATAGAGCTCTTGAGTGACCAGGTGCATTGCCAGTGAACAGTAATATTTTGAAAGGAATCCTTCTTTTCCCTGAGCACCAGGTCTGAACAGTGGACTTAAAATTTTTGGCAAACCATGTTGGAAAGAAATGTATTGTCATCCAGGCTTTGTGGTTCCATTTACAGAGCAGAAGCAGAGTAGATTTAGAATAATTCTTCTAAGCACCCTAGGATTTTCAGAATGGTAAATGAGCATTGACTCAACTGAAAGTCAGCAGCTGCATTAGCCCCTAACAACAGAGTCAGCCTGTCTTCTGAAGTTTTGAAGCCAGATATTCACTTCTCCTCTCTAGCTGTGAAAATCCTAGATGGATCTTCTTCTAATAGAAGGCTGTTTATATTGAAAATCTGTCATTAGTGCAGCTGCCTTTGCTAATCATTTTAGCTAGATAATCTGGCTGACTTGCTGCAGTTTCTTGGCACTTCTTTGTTCTTCTATGTTATGGTGACAGTTTCTTTCCTTAAACCTTATGAACCAAGCTCTGCTAGCTTCAAACTTTTATTCTGCAGCTTCCTCACCTGTCTCAGCCTTTACAGAATTAAAGGGAGTCAGGGTCATGCACTAGGTTAGATTTTGGCTTAAGAGAATGTTGTGACTGGTTTGATCTGCAGCTGCTGCTAAGTCCCTTCAGTTGTGTCCGACTCTGTGCGACCCCATAGACGGCAGCCCACCAGGCTCCCCCGTCCCTGGGATTCTCAAGGCAAGAACACTGGAGTGGATTGCCATTTCCTTCTAAGCTCTAGCGTATCACAGGACCTGCGTCCCAGGAACCCTGAGGGAAGGGAAATTTTTTCCCCCTTTTACATTGCTGCCCTCTGCTGGATGACAGGAAATTCACAGATGAAGACTGATTTGTCTCTAAAGTTTTGTTTGGGTTTAATTTAGTAATTCAATTCAAGATTGTCTGAAAAAAAGAAAATAAAGGATTTTTCTGTAAATGAAGTTTTAAAGTTTGTAATAAGAAAGTAATTAAATATTTCATGTTTTTAGAATGATGAAAAAAGCAGAAGTGTCTGTGACATACATGTACCTGTATTGTTGAAGAAGTGATGTGATCCTCCAGAAGTTAGTTTGTAGAACAACGGGACAGTCATGTTAATAGGGTACCGCCCTTGATCCAGTTGATCTTCTGCAAATTCAGAAGCCAGAAACAGTTTTTAAAAGTATCAATAAAAGTACATATGCACTGTATAAGTTTAAGGTTACAGAATAATGATGTGACTTACATGTATCATGAAATGATTACCACAGTTTTAGTGAACAGCCATCATCTCACAGATAGAAAATTAAGGAAATAGTAAACTGTTTTCCCCTTGTGATGAAAACTGTTAGGATTTACTCTCTTAACAACTTTCACATATAACATTTCCCAGGCAAGAATTTCTTGAGAAACCTGTACGCAGGTCAAGAAGCAACAGTTAGAACCAGACAAGGGACAACCAGTCGGTTCAAAATTGGGAATGGAGTATGTCAAGGCTGTATATTGTCACCCTGCTTATTTAACTTATATGCAGAGTACATCATGCAAAATGCCAGCTGGATGAAGCACAAGCTGGAATCAAGATCGCCAGGAGAAATATCAATTACCTCAGACATGCAGATGACACCACCCTTATGGCAGAAAGCGAAGAGGAACTAAAGAACCCCTTGATGAAGGTGAAAAAGGAGAGTGAAAAAGCTGGCTTAAAACTCAACATTCAAAAAACCAAGACCATGGCATCTGGTCCCATCAGTTGATGGCAAATAGATGGGGAAACAATGGAAACAGTGACAGACTTTATTTTCTTGGGCTCAAAAATCACTGCAGCTAGTGACTGCAGCCATGAAATTAAAAGACGCTTGCTCCTTGAAAGAGAAGCTATGACAAAACTAGACAGTGTATAAAAAGCAGAGACATTACTTTGCCAACAAAGGTCTGATAGTCAAGGCTATGGTTTTTCCAGTAGTCATGTATGGATGTGAGAGTTGGACCATAAAAGAGGCTGAGTGCTGAAGAATTGATGCTTTTGAACTGTGGTGTTAGAGAAGACTCTTGAGAGTCCCTTGGACTGTGGGGAGACCCAACCAGTCAATCTGAAAGGAAATCAGTCCTGAATATTCATTCGAAGGACAGATGTTGAAGCTGAAGCGCCTGACTCCACTGACTCATTGGAAAAGACCCTGATGCTGGGAAAGATTGAAGGCAGGAGGAGAAGGGGTCGATAAAGGATGAGATGGTTGGAAGGCATCACTGACTCATGGACATGAATTTGAGCAAGCTTGGGAGATGCTGAAGGACAGGGGAGCCCGGCATGCTGCAGTCCATGGAGCTGCAAAGAGTCGCACGTGACTGAGTAGACTGAACATCAGGGCAAGAATACAGGAATGGGTGGCCGTTTCCTTCTCCAGTGGACCTTCCCGAGGCAGGGTTCAAACCCACGTTTCCTGCTTGGCAGGTAGATTTGCTGAGCCACTTGGGAAGCCCTTCATATATAACATACTGTAGTGTTAATTATGGGGCTTCCCTGGTGGCCCTAGTGGTAAAGAACCTGCCTGTCAATACAGGAGATGTCAGAGACCCAGGTTCAGTCCCTGGGTTGGGACAATGCCCTGGAGGAGGACATGGCAACCTACTCCAGTATTCTTGCCTGGAGAATCTCATAGACAGAGGAGCCTGGTGGGCTACAGTCCACAGGGTCGCCAAGAGTTGGTCATGGCTGAAGTGACTTAGCATGCATGCATGCAGTGTTAATTATATTTATTATGTTGGACATTGCATCTCTAGTATTTATTTATCTGATAATGGGAAATTTGTACCTTTTGACAACATTCATACAATTTCACCTTCCCCACCCCTGCCTCTAGTAACCAAAAACATAATCTGTTTTTCTATGAGTTTTTTAGTTTATTTGCTTGTTTGGGCTTCCTATGTAGTGCAGTTGGTAAAGAATCTGCTTGCTAATGCAGGAGATGGAAGAGACACGAGTTTGATCCCTGAGTCAGGAAGATCCCCTGGAGGAGGAAATGGCAACCCACTTCAGTATTCTTGCTTGGACAGTTCCATGGACAGAGGAGCCCCAAGGGCTATAGTCCATGGGGTCGCAGAGTCAGATACGGCTGAACACAGCACAGCCTTGCTTACTTGTTTGTTTTTGAAGTGTAATTGCCCAACAACATGGTGATCTATATGTTTCCAAAAAATCACCATGACAAATCTAGTTACCATCTCTCACTATACAGTAGCACATATATTTGCTATATCCCCCATGCTGGACTTTTACATCCACAACTCATTGTTTTACAATGGGAAGTTTGCATTTCTTAATCTCCCTCCCCTGTTTTTCTCTTCTACCCAACCCCACTCCTTGACAACCACCTGTTTGTTCTGTCTCTATGATTATGTTCCTGTTTTGTTTTTTCATTTGTTTTGTATAAGGGAAATCATACGATAATTGTCTTTCTTTGACTTATTTTGCTTAGCATAATAACTGCTAGGTCCATCCACATTGTCAAAAACAGCAAGATCTCATTCTTTCTTATGGCTAAGCATATATATATATACACACACACACATATACATATGTGTATTATGTCCATTCGTCTTTTGATGGCACTTAGGCTGCTTCTGTATTTTACCTATCATAAAGAATTCTGCAAGAAACGTTTCAAATTAGTGTTTATGTCTCCTTTGGATAAATTGCCAGGAATAAGATTTCTGGATCATATGGCAGTTCTATTTTTAATTTTTTGAGGATTCTCCATACTGTATTGCATAGTAGCTGCACCAAATTTACATTCCCACCAACAGTGCCGAGGGTTTCCTTTCCTCCACATCCTCACTATTTGTTGTCTTTTTTTATAATAGCCATTCTGACAGGTGTGAGGTGATACCTCATTGTGGTTTTGATTTTCATTTCCCTGATGATTAGTGACGTTAGCATATTTTCATGTGCTTGCTGGCCTTTGTATGTCTTCTTTGGAAAAATGTCTGTTCAGGTACTCTGCCCATTTTAAAATCAGGTTTTTTTTTTTTTTTTTATGTTGAGTTCTGTGAGTTCTTTGTGTATTTTGGATATTAGCCTCTTATCATAGATGTCATTTGCAAATATCTTCTCCCATTTAGCCGGTGGACTTTTTGTTTTGTTGATAGTTTCCTTTGCTGTATACAACCTTTTTAGTTTGATGTAACCTCATTTGTTTGTTTTGGCTTTTGTTTCCCTTACCTGGGGAGATAGATCCAAAAAAACATTACTAAGACCAAAGTCAAAGAATGTACTACCTATGTTTTCTTTTACAAGTTTTATGATTTGGGGTCCTACATTTAAGTCTTCAACACATTTTGAATTTATTTTTGACTATGGTGTGAGAAAGTAGTCCTGTCTGATTATTTTGCATGCTGCTGTCCAGTTTCCCAGCACCATTTATTGGGGAGGCTGTATTTACCCTCATAGTATATTCTTGCTTCATCCTAGATCGTGTGCTGTGTGCTCAGCTGCTTCACTCATGTCTGACTCTTCGCGGCCCCATGGACTGTAGCCCACCAGGCTCCCCTGTCCTTGGGATTCTCCAGGCAAGAATACTGGAGTGGGTTGCCATGCCCTCCTCCAGGGGATCTTCCTGACCCAGAGAGTCAAACTGTGTTTCTTATGTCTCCTGCATCGGCAGGCGCCATCTGGGAAGCCCTAGATTAAGGGACCGTATAAGTGTGAGTTCACTTCTGGACTCTCTCCTCTGTTCCGTTGATCTGTGTGTCCTTTTTTCGTGCCAGGATCATACTGTTTTGATTACTGCAGTTTTGTACGAGAGTTTGAAATCAGGAAACATGATACCTTCAGTTTTGTTCTTCTTTCTCAATATTGTTTTGGCTATTCTGGGTCTTCTGTATCTCCATACAATTAGTTCTAGTTCTGTGAAAGATTCGATGGGTATTTTGCTAGGAATTGTATTGAGCCTGTAGACTGTCTTGGATAGTAGGGTCAATTAAACAATATCAGTTCTTCTAATCCATGAGCACAGTATGTCTTTCCATTTGTTTGTGTCATCCTTAATTTCTTTGGTCAGTGTCTTATAGCTTTTTGAGTACAGGTGCTTTATCTCTTTGGTTAGAATTTATTTCTTAGGTATTTTATTCTTTTTGATGTGATTGTGAATGGAATTGTTTTCTAAATTTCTCTTTCTGATAGTTCATTGTTAGTGTATAGATACAAAGCAGATTTCTGTATATTAATTTTGTATCCTGAATCTTTACTGAATTCATTGATGAGTTTTAATGTTTTTTCGGTGGTAGCTTTAGGATTTTCTAAATATAGTATCATGCCATCTGCAAACAGGGACAGTTTTACTTCTTTTTTTTCCAATCTGGATTCCTTTTATATCTTTTTCTTGTCAAATTTCTGTGGCTAAGACCTTCAGTACTAAGTTGAATAAAAGTGGTGAGGGTGGGCATCCTTGGCTTGTTCCTGACAAGAGGAAATGCCTTCAGCTTTTCATTATTGAGTGTGATGTTATCTGTGGGCTTGTCATAAATGGCCTATATTATGTTGAGGTTTGTTCCCTCTACATCTGTTTTTTGAGAGTTTTTATCATAAAAGGATGTCAAATTTTGTCAAAAGCTTTTTCTACATCTATTGTGATTATCATGTGATTTTGATTCTTCAGTTTGTTGGTGTGGTATTTCATATTGATTGATTTTCAGATATTGAACTATCCCTTCATGCCTGCCATAAATTCTGCTTGATCATGTTATACGTTCCTCTTACTGCATAGTTGAATTCAATCTGCTAATAGCTTGTTGAGGAATTTGCATCTATGTTTGTTAGTGATATCAGCCTGTAATTTTCTTTTTTTGTGACATCTTTGTTTGATTTTAGTATCAAAGGGTGATGTTGGCCTACTGTGATGAGTCTGACCCAGGTAATTTCAAATGACTGCTTCTGCCCTGGGTCTCAGAGCATGTAAGATTCTGTGTGTGCCTGTAAGTGTGGCATTTCTGTTTCCTACAGCCTTCTGTCTCTCATGAAAGTTAGATCCACTGGCCTGCCAAGTCAAATGTTTTGAGGGATCATCTTTCCTATGAAGGACCCCTGGACTGAGGACCCCAATGTGGAGCTTAGACCCCTCACTCTTGTGGGGAACCTCTGCAGTTGGAATTATAATCCTGTTTGTGGGTTGCCTATACAGGGGTATGGATCTTGACTATAATATTTCTGCCCCTCCAACCCATCTCATTGTAGATCCTCTTTTAATTAATATCTTTAATTACACAAAATATCTTCTGCTAGTCTTCATGTCATGCTCATTGATAGTTGTCCTGTAAATAGCTATAATTTAGTTTGCCCATGAGAATAGGTGGAATTGGGGTCTTCCTACTCTGCCATCTTGGCCATGCCCCATAAAAGTTGATTTTTTTTTTAAGATGCTCTAACAATTAGAAAAATACATATGCCACATGATTAATGCTCAACAGTTCTTATTCAGGGTGTGCATTGAACATGTAAAAGCTAAAAATATAGATATCCAGGTCTCTCCCAAGAAGATTTTGCCTCAGTTAGACTGGGGTGTGGCTGGACATTGGATTAAAAAAAAAACCCTCCATATAATCCTTTTACTTAACCCCATATAAATTCTGAATTAACTGAAAAAAATGGATACCAAGTGTCATTTATATGTCAGCTTTGATTTGGTAAACTATCTGATTGCAGGTGGACAGGAATACGAGGGGAGAGGGCCCTATATCTGGATGAAGTAGAAATATGCTCCCTCCAGCAAGATACCAACCAAAATAAGAAGCATATTTGATGTTAGGACTGCATTCAGTATATAAATAATATGTGTAATTTCATTTAATATAATAATATTTAAAAATATGAGTTGAGTGGTATTTTCTACTTGGTAGTTTTGCCAAATATCAATGTAGAAATTAGCCTTCTGCAGCTGCAGAAGCAATTGAATTTTCAGCTTGCTTGCATATGGCTCAGTCCCTCTTTTAAGAGCCATAAAATAGCCTGAACATCACTGATCTGCAACTCTCAAAATCACCTAAACTAGAGACAATCCGACGACTTTGGATCATCTGCTGAGGGAGGCAGCGAACGTGGCAGGAAGAGTCTTGCTGTGGAGAGACAAGAGAGTCAAGGCCTGGTTGATTCAAGGTTGGCTTGCTGCTAAGTCACTAAGTGATCTTGGGTGAATCCCATCACCCCTGCAGATTACTGCAAAATGAGAAGGTAGGGGGTCCAAACCTAAACACCTTCAGTGGGCAGGTAACGTCAGTGAGCGAAGTGGGCCAGGACCAAGATAGTGGGGAATAGTGAGGGCTGTGGAACACTCAGAGTTCATTCCTTTGTCAAGGGATAGCCACTCCTCAGCTCCTGCAGACTGTTGCATCAGAGAACAGTTATGAAGGTTGTACAGTGTACAAGGACACTGTTTCAGAGGATGTGTCATTCATATCACAGATGTAGATATTTTCTGGGGAGAGTTCTGAGGAAAGGACATCTTCTAATTTGCACAAAGGTATTTCATGGGCTTTCAGAAGTCCAAAATTACTGTGTGGTAATTCTGTTCCAGTGTCACCAGATCTGTTGTTGTTGAGAAGCTGTAAATATAGCTTTTAATGTGAAATTTCCCTAATTTAAAATTAGGTGGAAAATAATTCCAAAACATATTTGACATTGTGTGAGCTAAACAAAATACTTGTGGGGATCAGATTCAGGCTGTAAGCGAAGATCTCTGACCTAGATGAACTGTAAGTTACTGACATTTCAAAGACTTTTTTATTCTGTGTACCTCATGTATAATTCTGAAGGAATAAAAAATAAACACTAATTACCTGGCTAAGTTATATGGATGTAACAGGGATTAAATGGGTATAAAAAGTAAAAGCACACCCTTTGAATGATGGTATGTATAATGTTCTCCCTAATTATCATGTGGTTAACTTTAATTCATCCCTTATTACAAATGTTATTTCTCCAGAGAGAGCTTCCTGAGACTTTCACCTAAGTTAGGTTCCCCTCTTATACTTTCTTAAAACGCCTTACTTTTTTGAGTGAACTCTTCAATGTAATAATGTAAGACAGTCACATGTGTGAATGTTTGCTTCCTGTCTGCTTTCCATTCAGTGGAGAGTATGCCTTTATTAACCGCTATATGCCCACTGGAGATATTACGAGTATCTATCAGGCATCCAGCGTAGATTTACTGAATGATGGATTAGTCTTCACACATCCGTGTAACATCTTTTCTTCTTGGTGTCTCTGACTGAACTTGCTGCTTGTTGCTTGACTTCCGGGACTCAGACCTTGGAGGACATCTGGTTTCCATTTCTGAGAAGGATCTCTGGTATGTCCCCCTCCCTGAAATATCTCCAGAATCAGATAAGAGACATAGTTCAAGGCAGTGATGTTCAGGACATCCATTCTTGGTTTGTGGTTAAAATGCACCTGGATGGGGGTTGGAGGACTCGTAATTTGGGAAACATATATAAGATACGTTTTGCTGATAGAAAGCCCACTTCATCTTGGTGGCTGGGACTGGGGGGAGAGTTTTCAGCCCAGAATTAAATTCTGTTCCCTGTATATGTTTTGCATTCTTATTTTATTTTAGATGAGTAACAGGATCATGACGATGCCAAGTGATGGGCCAGCCCTCTTCCAGATTTACTAAAGAAATCTGGTAGCCTTCTAAGACAAATTGCATTTTTTTATGTTGAAAATAATTTTTTAAGGGTCATCCCCAAGTTCCCAAAACACAGATAAAGCAGCTGATTCCATAAAGTAACTGAACATAGATGAAGCTAATGATGGTGGAAGAAATTGTAGGAGAAGGAAAACCAAAACTACACAAAGATAACTTCTCAGGGAGCAAAAGAGAAAATGAAAGGCTGGAGTAGAAAAAGGAAGGTTGAGGACGAAAGAGAAGCCAGGAGAGCTCCGGACGAGGTCATCATTAAGGGGAGGGTTTCTGTCCAAAATTTCAGCTCCACCTCTTTCAGTCTCTGTCCCACGCTTATGTTCAAGTCCAGCTGCAAGTATTCCTCAGACTCCCTGTAGGCCGGCCACAGAGGCAGACCGTTCCCGTTAGGATTCCTGGAAGTGAGAGATTTTTTGCCTCAAATACCCAGTGAGATTTTCATCCTCAAACACCTGGTTATGGAGGGAGCTGGGAGGTTCACTTACCCAGTCCGAGCAAAGTTAGCCCAGTATCTCATCATCTTCCTGCTCAGCGCTTTCTCTTCCTCTGTGGCTTCTTCTGGAGGAAATAAGCACAAAATCTCATTCCCACGATGATTTGCCGGAAGCCCAAGGGGCCTCCCATTGGATGAATCGCTTTCGCGCCTTTCTTTCCCTTTCGTCCCTAACAGCCTGCCAAGGCGCCATTACTCATTGTGCATTTGCAGACCATGACTTGCCCAGGGAACCAAGCTTTCGCATGGCGGAGGCTGAACACATGCCTGAGGCTGAACACATGCCTCTGCTGTCTGTCCAATGCCCTTCCAGCCCATCCATGTGACTGCAATCTCCTTGGGGACAGAGATCATCTCTCTCCCTCTCTGCCAATCCATTAATTGTATCTGTATTTTTTTATTTGAAAATCTAACACTGCTCAAAGTACAAAATTAGAAATACAGGAAGTAAGTCTAATGAAAGTTAAGTTTGTCCCCATCTCTTCCCTCTAGTCACTGAGTTACCAGCCTCAGAGGCAACCTCAGAGGCAACCATTGTTTCCTCGTTCTTGAGTGCACTTCCGAAAGAGTGTAGAAGAGCACAGGGGTTTAAGCAGACATCTTTTTACACACTTGGTACTATAATGGACACACATTCTGTATCTTTCTCTTTCACTAAAACTGTATCCGGAGTTAGTTCCACATTGGCACCTATAAAGCTTCCATTTGTTGCTCTTTGTTGTTCTAGAAACAGATAATATATAAATATATTTTTATATGTACGTGCTTGCGTGCACGCTCAGTCGTGTCCGTCTCTTTGTTACACCATGGACTGTAGCACGCCAGGCTGCTCTGTCCATGGGATTTTCCAGGCAAGAATACTAGAGTGGGCTGTTTATTTCCTCCTCCAGAGGATCTTCCCAACCCAAGGGTCAAACCCACATCTCTGGCATCTCCTGCATTGGCAGGCAGATTCTTTTCCACTGAGCCACATGGGAAGCTCATATTTACAGTTAATTGTATGTAAATATATAATTCGGGTATCCAGTACTGTATTAATGGGTCTTGACATTTTTTCAATCTTTTGCTCAAAAAAGCAATGTTTCACTGTGTGCATATATATTTTTGCACACGAGGAAGTATAATTGCACATACAAAAAAATCTTAGAAGTTGAATTGTTGGACTAATGACTACATGCATTTTAAGTTTTGATAGAGTGTTCCGTTGATATATGAGGTTATCTATTATCCCCCACCTGCTCAAATACATTATGTAAAATGTTCTTCCCAACTGTGACCTATGAAAAATGATTACTTGGTCAAGGTTAGTTTTTAATCCTCTTTGCCAGGAGCCAGTCTGGGTAGATTTTTATGTTCAAAAGCCACCGGTGTTTCTGTTTCCCTAAACTATCTATTTATATCTGTTACCCAGTTTTTGGCTGGGTTGTGCTTTTCTCATTGATTCCACAAGCTCTTCAGATATCAAGTAATTTAACTCTTTGACACAAACACATGTGGTTCATTTGTCCATTTTTGAGAGTCCATGTGCCCATCACATACTACAGACTCAGTGATGGCTACTGAGTAGTAATAGTAATATTCATTAAGCACTCACCACGTGATTTATGATAACTGTTTCATTT
Source organism: Oryx dammah (assembly GCF_014754425.2). NCBI lineage: Eukaryota > Metazoa > Chordata > Mammalia > Artiodactyla > Bovidae > Oryx > Oryx dammah. The sequence goes on from NW_024070197.1 coordinate 40,014,530, forward strand.
AATCCTTATGACAACCTAAGAGGTAGTTCTGTTAGTACTGGCATTAAAGATAAGAAAGAATAAATAAAGCAATGACCAAACCATACTACACACACTCTAGAGGAGAGGTTCTGTCCTTATCACAGGGAGGCCAGCGTGAATTGGTTAAGGGTCCGTATTGTGCAATATTTTTAATGAACTAGTTTAGTCCTGTGTATAGTTCCTGTGGTTTTTAAATTTTTGATAACCTCACTGAACAGGTCATAAGCTCAGGAATAAATGAGCTAACCTCACTAGAAACAGTTCACAAGCATTCACATAAGATCACCTGAATCCACACCACTTTCAGCTAAAATTATGAAAAATATGGCTTTTGCCTTTGAAAGCCCTGGATGGTAGCCTCACGGGAGCTCTGGGAAGGACAGGGAGGGTAAGATCAGGGGTCAGGGAGAGGGAACTAAGTGGCTAGGTTTCTCACAATGATCAGACCGTGGGACTTCACTGGAAGGAGTTAGCTTGGTTTAGGTCTCTGGGCTGTTCCACTTGTGAGTCTGTGAATCCCAGACGAGATGGGTGGAGTGCAGGGCCAGCCTCTACTGTCCAGAGACTAAGACTGTGCACTCCCAATGCAAGGGACCCAGGTTCAATCCCTGGTCAGGGAACTAGATCCCACATGCTGCTACTAAGAGTTCACATGGTGCAGCTGAAGATCCTGTGTGCCGCAAGGACAATGGAGGAACTCACAGGCTACAGCTAAGACCCAGCGCAGCCAAGTAAATAAATATCGAATTGCATGAGTGTCCTCAGGTGCCCACCCTGCCTTTAGTCCAGACAGAAACATTTATCGAGCAAATGTTGGCCCTTCTTTTTCATCCTCGTTTCTAAAACTATGAGTGGGGCCATTCTCCAGGGAAAGGTTGTGTCTGTAAACCAGAGGTTCAGTCCACCCCACCAACCCTCCCAGGCTCTCGAATAGTGGTGGGGTGGGTGAGGCTTCATGCTAAAGGTGGTGATTCTCTCCTTATCCCCTTCTCCCTATTTCATGTTCCTGCAAGAGCAGGAACCCCTCAGGCCAGTTTCTTACCAAACATGACAATGTTGCCCTTCAGGAAGGCGCCTCCAAAGACAAAGCGGATTTCATCAGTGTGATCAGCCTTCACAAAAGGGGGCTTCCTGTCCTTCAAGCACTGGGGCCGATGCTGAAACTCATAGAAGTAGACAGGGGCACCAGCATCTACAGGAAGGTAGAGAGGGTTTGTGGTAGACATGCAGGCAGGGGACAGTAGAGGCTGGCCCCGCACTCCACCCATCTCGTCTGGGATTCACAGACTCACAAGTGGAACAGCCCAGAGACTAGAAGTGACCTAAACCAAGCTAACTCCTTCCTCATCTGAGGCTAGGGTTTCCTGCTCCTGGAAACAGAACTCATTACCCCGCAGGGCAGGCTGCAAGGGCAACAGTTCTACTTTTCAAAACAAACAAACAAAAACCAAGGGAGGGTGGGATAAATTAGGAGAATAGCACTGACATGTATTTATATGCCATGTGTAAAATAGCTAGCTAGTGGGCAGCTATTGTATAGCACAGGAGGTCAGCTGACCTGGAGGGCTGGGGTGGGGGTGGATGGGAGGGAGGTCCAAGAGGGAGGGGATGTATGTATACTTAAAGCTGATTCATGTTATTATACAGCAGAAACTAACACAACATCGTAAAGCAATTATTCTCCATTTAAAAAATTATTTATACTGATCCAAGATGTACCTCCTTGTGACTTCCTTTCATTGACCCTGGTTCAACTATCTGTAGAAAATAGGACAAAGCTGATCCTCCTGCTTCCAAGATGCTCCACCGCGTCCTGTGTTGCTCCATCTCTCTTCTAGTGAATGTCTTTGCTCTGTCATTTCCCCTCCTTCTCTGCATCAGTTTTTCTCTATTGGATTGTCACCATCAGTGGCAAACAAGCTTACAAAGTCTCTCATTAAAGCACACACACACACATGCATGCATGCATACACACAGAGAAACACACACAACCATATATACTCTTGGTCTCAACTTCCCCTCCAGTTACTGGCTTATTTCTCTAAATCCTTTATAATGCAGTTGCCTTGTACTCACTCTCTCTGCTTCCTTTCCTCTCATTTTCTCTCTTTTCATCAAAGTATCAGGTAAAAAGCACAGATTTTAAGTGTGCATTTTGATGAGATTTAACAAATGCGTGCACCTTCATGTAGACACCACCCCAGGCAGGATACAGAGCATTTCCATCACCCCAGAAGTTCCCTTGTAGTTCCTTCTAGTCATTCTGCCAGGAAACACAATACTTTTATTCCTATCACAGTTGATTAAGTTTGCTTGTTCTTGGACTTTGTGTGGGTGGAATAACACAATACGTTCTCTCTTGAATCTGGCTTCTCTGGCTCATCATAATGTTTTGAGGTTCATCCCTGTTTGCCCTGTATCGGTAGTTGATTCCTTGTCACCAAGTAGTATGCTATGGCATGAATATACCATAAATTATTTATCTGTTCGTCTGATGAAAGACATTTTGTGTTCTTTCCAGTTCTGGGCTATTATGATTGAAGGTGCTGTGGATATCCATACACAAGTCTTATGTATATTTGAATAATAGAGTAGGTATATGTTTAACTTTGTAAGAAACGTACTGGTTTCCAGAGTGATTGTAACCATTTCACATTCTTGTCAAAAGTACTAAATATTCCACATCCTTGGCAATGCTTTTTGGTATATGGTTTGAGGTTTTAATATTAAATTTTAATCATTCTAGCAGGTGTAAATGATTGCCTCATTTGGGGTTTACTTTGCATTTCCCTGATGATTAATACTGTTGAGCACCTTTTCATGTGCTTTTTGTTCTCATTTTTCCTCTACTGCAAAGTGTCTTTTCAAGCCTTTCACCCATGTGTAAATGGATTATTTGTCTTTTCATTATTAAACTATAAGAATTCTTCTATTCTGGATATGGATTTTTTTGTGGGATAGCTGTGTTGTGAATATATTCTTCCATCTGTGGCTTGCTTTTGCAGTTTCTTCACTATAAGTCATAAAAACTCACCAACATAAATGTCAGCATTTCAACAGTTTCAGGGTGTGTAATTCAGCAGCTTTTAGAAAGTTCAGAATGTTGTGCAATCATCACCACTATCTAGGTCCAGAACATTCTTGTCACTCCAGACAGAAACCCAGGCCCGCTGAAGCACTCATTCCCTCACTGACCCCTCCCTTTCATTCATGGAAACTGCAGGACTCTGTAGATTTGCCTGTTCTGGACATATCACATAAACAGAATCACACAACATGTAACCTTTTGTGTCTGGCTTCTTACACTCAGCAGTGCTTCCAAGCTTCATCCATGTTGTGGCACGTAGCAATATTTCATTCCTTTTTAATGGCCAAAAAACAATTCATATATATAAATTAAACATATATGTCCTGCATTGGCGAAAGGATTCTTTATCACTAGCGTCACCTGGGAAGCCCCATAATCCACATGCACCCTAATGTTCATAGCAGCAGTACTCACACCATCCAAAACACGGAGGCAACCTAAATGTCCATCAGCAGAGGGATGGGTAAAGAAGATGGGATGTGTGTATATGTATCTATATATTCACATATATACACAGTGGAATACTACTCAGTCATAAAAAGAATGAAATGATGGCATCTGCTGCAACACGGATGCAGCTAGAGATGACCATGCTAAGTGAAGTAGGCCAGAAAGAAAAAGACAAATACCATATAGCATCACTTACATGTGGTATCGAAAATATGACCCAGATGAACTTAACTGTGAAATGGACTCACAGACACAGAGAACCAATCTGTGGTTGCCAAGAGGGAAGGGGGATGGGGGAGGGATGGACTGGAAGTTTGGGGTTAGCAGATGAAAATTATTATATATACAATGGATAACAACAAGGTCCCAGTGTATAGCACAGGAAACTATACTCAATATCTGTGATAAACCATAATGGAAAAGAATACTAAAAAGAATATATATGTGTGTGTGTGTATATATATATATATATATCACATATATGTAGCTGAATTATTTTGCTGTATAGCAGAAATTTACACAACATTGTAAATCAACTATACTTCAATTAAAAGTAAATAAATACAAACTTTTTTTAAAAAGAAAGAAGGGCAGGTTTGTGCCCCACAAGTAATCTCTTCCTTATTGCTCCACTAGTCCTTATAGATATTTGGGAAGACATTTCCAAAGACAGGGCTTCCCCGGTGGCTCAGTGGTAATCCACCTGCCAATGCAGGAGACATGGGTTTGATCCCTGGCTCGGGAAGATCCCCTGGAGTAGGAATTGGCAACTTGCTCCAGTATTATTGCCTGGAAAACCTGGCAGACTGTAGCCCATGGAGTCACAGAGAGTCAGACAAAACTGAGCATGCACACTCACGCATTCCAAAGAGAAAGGTAAGTGGGGGCCGGCCTCTGAAAATGCGGGGGGTGGGGGTGGGACTTTTCTACATAGTCCTGAAGAAAGGAAAGTACTAGAATCAACAAGGACTGATGATGAACATTCCTGAACTCTGACAGGCAGGGGAACTGCGAAGGTCAGCATGCAGGGCTATATCCCAGGCAGCCTTGAGAGCTCCCTCTCAGCAAGGGAACAGAACGACAGGGCAGGGCAGGTGGCCGCCAGTACACAGGCAACAGGGATCCCTGTGGCCACCAGCCTTGCAGGAGGAGGGGTGAGAGGAGACTCACCTGTGTGATATTGAGCTGTGACCAGCCCAGGGATCACAAAGAACACATCTCCAAGCAAATCCAGGAAGCGATTTCGTATATCGACCAGAGAGTGCTTGTTGTGGAAATATTCATTAGCCACAAGGTATAAATACTGGACAGGGATGTGCTGTAAAACATCATGGTAGCAAGAGATCCGGGTCAACCGCAATGGTCATCATAGCGACACTTGACAAATATTTGCCTTTGCAGGCATAATTCTGAGTGCTTTATACGCATTGTCTCATTGAATCCACACAGTAACACTATGATGCAGGCATCAGAATTAACCCCATTTGACAGGTGAGGGAACTGAGGTTTAGAGAGGTGATGAGGTTTGTCCAAAGTGGTGGAACCATGACTCCTTCACAAGTCTATTTGCATCCAGGTCCCATGTTCTCAACCCCAGTATGAGGTGTTTGGTCTTGTTCACCCATCCCAACAGTCTACAAGTCCCTCAAATGCAGGGAGAGTGCCTGTTATCACTGTTCAGTTCAGTCGCTCAATCGTGTCTGATTCTTTGTGGCCCCATGGACAGCAGCATGCCAGGCTTCCCTGTCCATTACCAACTCCCAGGGCCTGCTCAAACTCATGTCCATCGAGTCAGTGATGCCATCCAACCATCTCATTCTCTGTTGTCCCCTTCTTCTCCTACCTTCAATCTTTCCCAGCATTAGGGTCTTTTCCAATGAGTTGGCTCTTTGCATCAGGTGGCCAAAGTATTGGAGCTTCAATTTCAGCATCAGTCCTTCCAATGAATATTCAGGACTGATTTCCTTTAGGATTGACTGGTTTGATCACCTTGCAGTCCAAGGTACTCTCAAAAGTCTTCTCTAACACCACAGTTCAAAAGCATCAATTCTTTGGTGCTCAGCTTTCTTTATGGTCCAACTCCCACATCCATACACAACTAGTGGAAAAACCATAGCTTTGACTAGATGGACCTTTGTTGGCAAAGTAATGCCTCTGCTTTTTAATATGCTATCTAGGTTGGTCATAGCTTTTCTTCCAAGGAGCAAGTGTCTTTTAATTTCATGGCTGCAGTCACCATCTGCAGTGATTTTGGGGCCCAAGAAAATAAAGTCTGTCACTGTTTCCATTGTTTCCCCAGCTATTTGCCATGAAGTGATGGAACTGGATGCCATGATCTTAGTTTTCTGAGTGTTGAGCTTTAAGTCAGGTTTTTTTCCCCACTCTCCTCTTTTACTTTCATCAAGAGGCTCTTCAGTTCGTATATCACTGTACCCAGGACCTAAGCACATGCCAGGGTGTGTGCACTTTCAAGAAACAATTATTCAATGAAAAAATGAATGAAATGAACCTAGTACAGAATACACAGTGAGTGTATGTCTATGGAAAGAAGAAAGGAAGGAAGGGAAGAAATCTATCTCTGTCTTAGTGTCTAGGTTAAATATATCTCTATATCCCTAGTATAGGGAGTGAATGAATAAATGATTGACTAAAGGCCCTCAGCTTTGCTAGAACATAGAACAGTACCTGACTGGTATGTAGTGAATATGGGTCTCTAGTCCCAGGTGGTTTTCAGAATTCAAAACTTTTCAGTTCTTAGATGAATAATTCAGCACATATGCTGCATATTATATGATATGCTCAGCCCCACATTCATATGATCACAGAGAAACATATAGTGGATTAAAGTGAATGAACGTGTAAGAATAATGAAGACCAATGGCTGTGTATCAGTCTAGGTCAATTTTGGCTGCCGAGTTTTTGGGCTGTCAGAGCTATTTGGATGTTGAGACTGTGGACAAGGGATTGCAGAACTCTGTTTCGTGAAGATCTACTAAATGAATGAATGACTAAATCTCTATCCCAGCCTTACCCGTGAGTGTGACCCAGGAGGTCTGTGAAATGAATGGATCGTGGAGGAGAGTCAGGCTCACTTACCAGGACTGAGTGTATCAGTTGCAGGGCGAGGGACTTGTTGGAGCCCCCGAGGATCTCAGGAAACTCCTTCTGTGGAAAGGAGCAGGGAGTCCTCCGTGAGTACATCAGGTCATCAGAAGGGAAACTGGTCTCCCCAAGGGCCCAGGCACCCACCTTTCAGAGGGGAGGCTGGCTAGAGCAGGAAAGCTTTCAGCCCCGAGGGGTCCATGTGTAAGGAGCAGCCTCAGTGGGTTGGTTGAGCAATGATGATTCTTTTTCTCACATTTGAATTTATCAAGCAGCCATTCCCTGTCATACCTGAGGTCTTGAGGGAGCTGAGTGGCCACCGCATTATGAGTTGAGTGTGTCCTCTACCAAATTCCTACTTGGAACCCCTAGGACCTCAGAATGTGACTGTGTACAGAGAGGAGGGTCTTTAAAGAGGTTGTTAAACTAACATGAGGATGCTAGGATTGGCCCTAATCCAGTCTGATCGGTGTCCTTATAAGAAGAGGAAATTGGGACGTGCAGAGACTCAAGGGGTGCACACATGGAGGAAAGCCCTTGTGAGGCCACGGTGAGAAGGTGGCTACCAGCAAACCGAAGAGGAGGCTGCAGAGGAAACCAAACCTGCTGGCACTTTGATCTTGAACTTCTAGCCTCTAGAACATTGAGAAAATACATTTCTGTGGTTTAAGCCACCTCTGCAGTATTTCATTACGGCAGCCCTAGGAAACTAATACAGACCACCACTTGGCTTCAACAGCAAGTTGAAGTGGTTTATTTATTGCCCTCTTTCTAAAGTCCTTTGTCATTGGGCTGTCTGAGAAACCAGCAGTTGGCAGAGGCAGGCAGCAAGTGAGGCTGCAGAATGGATGGTTAAAAACACAGAGGCTGCTTGGTACAGAGAAAGAGCTACAAGCAGTTATTTTTAAAATGACCCTTTCCTGGCCAATATCACAGCTTAAAAACATGAGGGAATAGAAATAGTATTCACTTGTCAAATGAATTTCTCTGGTACATTTTATGCTGAAAATCTTGGGGTAATGAATCATGACAGATATTTAAACAAATCTGTCTTGTGGAATCTGAGAGAACCCCTAGAGTCTTTCAAATAATCCACAAGTACTTTTAAACTACTGAGAATCCTCTCTGTACGTTCAGGAGCTAGGATTGGTTTTTGGAGACTTTCTATGCTCTCAAACAACCACAGAATGACAGCACTCATGTAGGCTTTTGTGCTGTACAGACCTGGACAACAGGTCCTGTCCTCCCACTTGAATAGTTCCAATATCTAGTAAATGCCTAGCATGTAGACTATATGCCAGGCTATTTGATGTGTACTTGTGAGGCAGGTAGTAACTTTAGCCATATTTCATAGATGAGGGAACAGAGGTTCAGAGAGGTTAGGCGGCTCCTCGAAGGTCACACAGCCAGTAAATAGAGAACTCAGTATTTACAGGCAGAACCTAAATATATGAAATTTATACACTGCTGTCTCCTCTCTAGCTAGGAGATTTAGGAAAGTCACATTAGCCTCTCTGAGTCTCAGTTTCTTTAGCTGCTAAATGGGGATAATAATGCCTGTTTGCATTATTGTACAGTCGCCAAGCACTTGGCTTATGAAAGACACTCAGGCACAGTGATTATGGTGATGTGGCTGTTATCAGTAGCACCTGTCTTACTTTCTCGAGTACAGATCCACAAAGCATTAAAGAACTAACTTAAGCCACAGTCTGTGACTCAGTTGCTTCAATTACAATGAGGGAAAAAAATCCCGACCCCACCTACCCTGAAACATTGCTCTGAATGTCAAATTAATAATTGCCAGAACATGCCTTTAACAACCCAGTGATCTCAGGATTTTGATTCCAGAGGACCACCAGCTAGCCTTGTAACTCGACAAACCACTGTATTTCATAGCCTGCATTTCATACACTGTATTTCACTGCCCCTACTTGAAAGGTGGAGGTTGATCTGTAGAAATGAACTAGGAAATATTTAGAATTGAGCACTCTCTTCTGAGGACAGCATGCATGTGTGCTAAGTTGCTTTAGTTGTGTCCGAATCTTTGTGACCCTGTGGACTGTAGCCCGCCAGGCTCCTCTGTCCATGGGATTCTCCAGGCAAGAATCCTGGAGTGGGGTGCCATGTCCTCCTCCAGGGAACCTTTCCAACCCAGGGATCAAATTTGCATCTCTTATGCCTCCTGCATTGGCAGGTGGGTTCTTTACCACTAGTGCCACCTGGGAAGCCCTCTGAGGACAGATGAAAAGCTTATTTTAAATGGGGAGACTCAAACTACAGGGTCAACAAATCATGGCTCCGACTAAGCATTCAGATCTCAGCTCAAATGGTCCCTCCTCAGAGAAGCCTTTCCTGACCCCTTTTCTGCTCCCTAAAGAAGCCTCCCCTTCTCAGTCTATGTCCTTCATAGCCCTTAGACTCTCTGAAACCATCCATTCAATCCTGCATATCATCTGTCTCTCCCCTTGAGAATGTAAGCTGGCAAAAAGCAGGAACCATGTGACTTGCTCATTGCTGAATGCTGTTTTTTTGTTTTTTTTTTGTTTTTTTTTTTTAATGAGTGCAGGGCATAGAGTAAACCCTTGGTTCATATTTGTTGGATGAATGAAACAAGTCAATAATTTTGCAACTTGCACTGGCATTCTTGGAAATGAAGTGCCAGAACCAAGGCTGGAAATGAAAGTGTGAAGGTCTGCAGTTTTCTAAACCTGTATGAATTTCACCTTTGAGGGAGAAACAGTGCTTATTTGAAACAATCATTTGTAATATTTTGAACAAAGTCCACTTGGATCTCTCACTTTTTTGTACAGTTGTTTCTTTAACCCTATAGGAAGAACAGAGTGAACACTTGCTGCAGCTGCCCCCAGTCCACAGTTCTTCTCCTTCATTGAGAAAAAGTGACTGCTGTGTATTTGGGGTGATGGGCTCCAGCCCTCATCAGTATCAGTATCAGTTCAATCGCTCAGTCGTGTCCAACTCTTTGTGACCCCATGCCAGGCCTCCCTGTCCATCACCAACTCCCGGAGTTCACTCAAACTCACGTCCATCGAGTCGGTGATGCCATCCAGCCATCTCATCCTCTGTCTTCCCCTTCTCCTGCCCCAAATCCCTCCCAGCATCAGAGTCTTTTCCAGTGAGTCCAACTCTTTGCATGAGGTGGCCAAAGTACTGGAGTTTAAGTCTCAGCATCATTCCTTCCAAAGAACACCCAGGACTGATCTCCTTCAGAATGGACTGGTTGGATCTCCTTGCAAGTCCAGGGGACTCTCAAGAGTCTTCTCCAACACCACAGTTCAAAAGCATCAATTCTTCGGTGCTCAGCTTTCTTCACAGTCCAACTCTCACATCCATACATGACCACTGGAAAAACCATAGCCTTGACTAGATGGACCTTTGTTGGCAAAGTAATGTCTCTGCTTTTTAATATGCTATCTTGGCGGATGCTGCTGAGATCTGTGTGCATGCCCAGTGTGAAACAAGTGTGAAGCAGACAGCTGCCTCACTGTTGAAGGAGTGGGAGGAGGCACAGAGGAATTCTTACCATGGGTAGCAGGAAGCCACACTCGTGGTTATTGACTCCGATGATGGAAGGAACCAGATGAAATAATTTTTGAGCCAACAGGTCTAGCAGCTCATTAGGAAAGAAAAGGCCATCAACCACTCGAGTGAAAGACTTGGTTTTCTAAAACAAGGAAGAAGAGAAAAATCGGTAGCTGTTTCATTTCACAAAATCTGCTGTCCCCAGACTCTAGCCTAACTGAGCCAATCCACTATAGCCAAAGGCATTAAGAAAAGAAAAATCAGTCACTCTTGGCCCATCCCAAGGCATCAGTGCTGCCTGGCCAACTCTGCCACTCACTTGGGCCAAGGGGCCCAACTTTTCTGGGCCTGAATTTCCCTGTCTTCTAAATGAGGATAAAAAAGTAGTAACTCCCTAAAATTTATAATACCCCAGCACAATGATTCTCAGAAAGTGGCTCCAGGACCAGCAGCATTGCTTAGGAACTTGCTAGAAATGCAAATTCTCGGGCTTCCCTGGTGGTATACTGGTAAAGAACCTGCCAGCCAATGCAGGGAACACAGGTTCGATCACCAGTCCAGGAAGACCCCACGTGCCTGAGAGGAACCAAGCCCAGTGCTCCACAACTACTGAAACCCAAGTGGCTGGAGCCTGTGCCCCACAACGAGAGAAGCCACTGCGATGAGAAGCTCACACACCACCACAGAGAAGAGCCCCTGCTCTCTGCAACGAGAGAAGCCCTGTGCAGCAATGAGGACCCAGCACAGCCAAAAATAAACAAAAATAAATCTTAAAAAAAAATATTCTCATGCCCTATCCCAGGCCTGCCAAATACAAAACTCTGGGGCATGCAGCTCAGTAACCAGCCCTCCAGGTGAGTCTGATGCATGCTCAAGCGTGGAACCACTGTCCAAATGCAATGGACAGAGAGGTGAGGTGAGAGGATGGCCAGGGTAGTGTGGGCTGGTGTGAGCGTCTTCCCAAGGCATCTTCCTCAGCACTGAGACTTGGGTCTGGATGGACGGTTCTTGGGTGTTAGGAAGCAACATCTGGTTCTATTTATGATTTTTTTGTTGTTGTTGTTTTAGGTCTCTGTTTTGGGAGTAGGGGTAAAACTTTCAGACTACATTGGGTCAAGAACTTATTTATTTCCTGGATCCTAGTACAACTTGTAGCAGATTTTTCAATCCATGCCAAATAATTGTTTAATAAATGTTGGAATCGGACAGGTAAGGACTTCATTGTCTCTCAAGGACTATCAGAGGGTCTCAAGGTTGGAAGATTAGGCATAAAAGATTATCCAGTCCAGTGAATTACTTGGTGATTGAAATTCATCTATAGTCATTTAGACTCTGCTTGCATACCTACAGAGGTGGATATCTCACTGTCTTCTAAAGGAGCTGATCCTTTTTCAGATAACTGAGTTTTTAGAAAGTGCTTAGTTATGGCTCTCCAGTTTCCAGCTCTTGATCTTGAGTTTAGCTCCTGGTGGCCTGTAGAGCAAATGTGGACCCTCTTCCCTGTCAGATCCCTTCGCTGATGTAGAGACAATTACAATCTTTGTATTTTGTTGTGTCTTCTCCAAGCTAAGCAGCACCCTGGCTTGTCAATCTCCTTAAATTAAACTATAAGAGCTCTATATTCCACATGGCTTTTTTTATAGTCATTACTAGGAATCCCCAACCCCCATCTGTCCAAGTTCTGAATCGAAATAAATAAGAGAGAGGTAGGATTTGTCTACGATTCCATTCAAAGGACAACCTTGTCCCCAAATTCCCCTCCCTCTTCACCTGGTTGATGCTCAGCAGCTCCTTGGAGGACTTTGCCCGCAGGCACTGCAGCAGGGCCACGGAGTCTGATGCGTTGCAGTCACAAATACTTGCAATTGTCTGCAACTATTTTCGGAGAAGGAACAGGTCAGTGCACAGAACTGAAAGCCTCCAGGAAAATGAGAGTTGAAAAACGTCCTCAGTCCAGCCCTAGGCTGCTGCTTCGTATACGAAGACCAGCATGTGGCCTCTCCCACCACGGGCCCATAGTGGAATGCACACACTGAGGACAGGCTGGCTCCGCATCGTCCTTTCTCTCGTGCCTGGCCCTCCTCGCCATCTTTAGTAATCACCTGAGCTGGATCTGTCTCAGCCTGTCAGCTCTGCTCAAGCCCCACCGCCACCCCAACCTGGAGCATCGGAACATGTCCTGAACATCCCTTTTCTGTCTCTACACCAATTCCATTTATTCCTTGAGGCCCAAGCCCCATCTTTTCCAGGATGTCCTTTTAGACCATAGACCCCATGAGCCCTTCCTCTTCTAATCTCCTGTTACTCTAAGTGTCCTCACCTTCCTGCCCTAGTTAGCCTTTGCTAAACACCTTCCTGCTCTCTCCTTGGACTTCCTACATATATAGAACTTGGCTCTTGAAAGTAGTGATCCTGACTCTTCTAGGAGTCATGAATGCTCTGAGTATCCAATGGAAGCTATAGACCCTCTCCCTGAAAGACACACACATAGGCAGTCTGCATACAACTGCAGGGGTTCTAGAACCACCTCTTCTACTTTTCATGGATTCCAGGTTAAAAATCATAAAAAGGATCGATGCCATCCAACCATCTTATCTTCTGTCACCCCCTTCTCCTGCCCTCAGTCTTTCCCAGCATCAGGGTATTTTCCAATGAGTTGGCTCTTCGCATCAGGTGGCCAAAGTAGATTAAATAAGCCATACATAACAGAGGACTGAGTTATATATCACCAGCAAAGAATAATGGATAAGATGTAAGAACTATCACACATCTGCTTACACACACAGTCTTAAGTTAGTATATGCCTTCTCCACTGAAACACTCATTGGTCTTAAAATAGAGCAGGAAAAACCATGAGCACTCAATATGTGTGCGGCAAACACACAGACTAAAAGTAGCTTGATACATCATTCTACCCAAATCAATATTCTCTGGGTATCGAGAGTATTTTTTAAAATCATATTACAGCTCTATGTTCCCACTCTTGGTTGTTATTTTCTACAAGGTGTTTAAAAAAATGCACCATTAATGTGAATGATACCCAGGAGATGGCTCCATAGTCCAGTGCTTAATTAATATTCATTGAGTGAATCAGCTCATTCGTGAACTCATTCATTCAGCAAACATTTAGAATCTTCTAATACACACCAGATACTATGCTGGGACATGAAAAATACAGAGAGACCTTGGCCTCCAGGTCCTCTTATCTGGTAGAGTGCTAAGACAAGATGATAGATGACAAATATCTGGGGTACGTGCTTCACTCCCCCCCCCCCCGTCTCATGCCAGACAGCATTTATCAGCACCAGTGTTATTTTACACTGAGCTGGAAACAACCTCAGAACCTTTCTTAACATAGCACTCTAGGTAGAGTAGGGAGAGAAAGCAGATAAGCCCAAAGAATAATGGATGAGACGCAAGAACTACCACACATCTGCTCACACCGCCCCTGCCCACCCGCCCCCCTTCCCCCTCCCCCCCTCTTCCCCCCGGCAAGCACACCAGCAGCAGTGCCTGGGCCTACGTCCTATTGAACCAGACCTTCCGTGAAGCAAGAAGGGTCACCCTGGGCCAACATCAGACCCTTTAGTCATGGTCCGTACAGACAGTCAAGCGGATGGTCTCTGGACACCTGACCACATTCTCTCCTGACCAGAGAGAGGAAGCTGGAGAAGAGTTCACAATATACCTACGTCATCATTCCTCTCGTAATCAGAGGCCTTCAGGTAAGGGATGATGGCCACCCCACTCTCCATGATGGCTCTGTGGAATAAGCCTTTGGTCATGGGGGACAGAATCTGGAGAGAGAATGCAGGAGACCCAGGAAACGTTATTCAGGGAGCTTCCCACCCATCACACATAACAGCCAGCCTTTCTTTAGAGAAAACTTCCACAGAGATGCAGATGCAGAGAGCAGACCGGTGGACACAGTGGGGAGGGGGCGATGCCCTGAGAAAGCAGCATTGGCGTGTATGTATATTTCCATGCGTAAAGTAGACAGCCGGTGGGAGGCTGCTGTACGACACAAGGAGCCCAGCCTGGCACTCTGTGACAACCTAGAGCGGTGGGATGAGGGAGGTGGAGGGAGAATAAACATGTCTACATAAGGCTGATTTGTGTTGTTGTGTGGCAGAAACAATAAACATTTTAAAGCAATTAAAAAATTAAAAATAATAAAAATAAAAGAAATAAAGAAAACCTCCCAGGAAGCCTACTTAAGTGTTCTACACTTAGAGGGAAAAATGTCCTGGTTTGGGAATTTCAAGGGTAGCTGCAAAGGTTTGGGCAAGTCTTCTAACATTTCAGAGGCCCAGTTTCCTCATGAACTTGGAGGTCAAGCCTTCTGGCACGGGGGTGGTGGCTCCCTCACTTCTTGCCCTTGAAATGAGACTAAGCCCCTCACTCACCATGTATTTGTGAGGCTTGAGGGAGACAATGTGTTTATGAGCATTTGTTCAACATGAAAGCAGCAATTAGATGTGCCTGACTCATTGTCCTCATTTTTGTCACCTCTCCCACCGAGGTTCCTTCAGGTCCCAAAGAGAAGAAACTCACAAGGCTGGAAACACTTATTGCTCCTGCTGACTCGCCGAAGATGGTCACACAGCGTGGGTCCCCACCGAAGAACTCAATGTTTTCCTGGACCCAGATCAGAGCGGCCACCTGGTCCATGAAGGCCCAGTTCCCCCGCGCATGCTCGTCCCCTGTGCTGTGGATGAGAGGCAGGATGAGAAAGCTCATCTGGCCGCTGTCGGCTTCCCACAGCCCCAGGGGTTGGAGGCGGAGGCTGTGGGCTGTGTCAGGGCACCGCCACTCCAGCTAGAGAAAAGCAGGGAGTCAGAGGCCTGGGGTCGCTGGGAGAACCAGGCTTAATTCTCACCCTCTGTTGGGATTTGGGTTTCTTTGAGAATCTGATGAAAGCTCCATACCCCCAGAAAAATGCATGGACAATCTGGTATGTGCAATTTCAGGGTATTCACAGGCTCCCCTGAATCCATGGATTCCAGAAGAGTTCTGCTCCTGAGAGGTGGTCTGCACCAGGAAGCAAGACCTCTCTGGGCACAAGGGTTCCAAGTGAATGGCTGAATTAAAAAATAATGATAATAATAGCAGCTGTTGCAGCATCGTGTACAATGCTGTCCCCAGGGCTTTATAGCTGGAGTTCCTATAATCCTCCCAGCCTGTGTGGTAGGTGGTGCTGGTCTTTCTCCTTTATCCTTCTGGGTCCTCTCTCCGCCCTTCTCCACCTTGTTCTCAAAAGTCCAACTTTCATGAACTAGCCCACCCAGGCTCCCCGCTGTGTGTGGTCAGAGGGAGGAACCGGCTGGGGGTTTCAGGGTGGAATATTGAGAGACTGATTCCATCACCCCATGTTCCCCCATCTCTGCTGGGAAGTGGTTTGGGCAGTGGCTGCATTTCTCAGCAGCCAGAACTCACTCATGTCATGCCCACTCCCGTGCTTGATATTCTCAAGCATGTTCTAAGGATACCGAGGGATTCCTCATTTCCCTCTCACAGACAGGAAGCAGAGGCATAGAGAGGTGAAGTCCCTTGCCCAGGACCTAGAAAGTTGCAGATCTGGGTCCATTCTAACCATGTGCCCCTTCTGCTGAGTAGTACACGTATGCTACCCACCAAGTATGAGAGTAACCTCGGGATCACAGTCTGCTCCTCCTCCATCTTCCAGTCTCCCACACTGCCCCTCCCCTTGCTTCTCTGTCTGTCCCTGATGCCTAGGCTGGCCCCAGCTCCACCTTCTCTCTCCCACAATCCCTGCATCTGGTCAGGAGCCACACTCTGCTCATTTCACCTCCATTCCATCGTGGCTCCCAAGTTGGTCCCTGTTAGGTAGAATAGGAAACAGGAGTCCAAAATGGCGGTGGCTAAAAGACAAGGAAGGGAAAAGCCCGTGAAAATAAAGCAAAGAAGGTCAAAGGAAGGTCCGAGGAGCTGAGTGAGGACTTCAGGTAAGACAAACAGCACTCCTGGCTGGCCCAATTTGCATAGGGTGGGCCCAGGAGGAGGAAAAACATATAAAAGCAAAAGCCAAAGCACTCTCTCTCTCTCTCCCCACCACGTGCCTGAGCTCTTTCTCTTTCTGTCTATATCTCTCTCTCTTTCTCTCTCTCTCTCCCCCGCGTGCATGCACTCTCTCTCTCCCACACTCTGGGGCGTTCTTCTCTTCGAATTTTTGGGTCGACATGCCCTCACGCCTAGAGGATGGATTTTCCTGCTATTATCTAAATAAAATAGAGCTGTAACATGGAGTTGTAACACTGATTTGTCTAAGAGCTATAACACGGTCCATTTGCCACCTGAGAGCTATAACACGGTCTGTCCAAGACCCGAGAGCTGTGTGACACACTGAGGACTTTAATGTCCATCACTCCAAATCTTTGTTGTGACGAGACAGAACCGAGGAGCATACACTCGCCTGACAGTTCCCATTCCTCCCTTTGTTTATCCTGATTCATAATCTGGCCACTTACGATCTGGGTGACCATGATCAAGTCACTTAACTTGCTTTGCCTCAACGTTCTCATGTCTGAATGGGGTTGATAATGGTACCTGCTTCACATGACTGCTGTGAAGACTGACGGTGCAGGCACACAGTAAGTGCCATATCTGTGCTAGTAATCCCTCCAGTTATTCAGCCACCAGCCTGCTTCACCCCATGACCTGCATCCAGGCTGTACAGCAGCACCCCAACCAGATGTCCCATCTGAAGCACAGGCACCCCTGGGCCAGCCTGCACTCTGCTCTGGAGTGACCTTCCACTCTACTGCTCTGCAGGGCACTCCTGGGTCCCTCCTCTTTATCCACCAAAACCAGTCACCATGCACAGCTTGGCATTCAGGGTCTTTCCCAATCAGGCCTGGCCCTACCTTTTCCCTCTCATCTCCTGTTATATCCTCATCTACCTGTCTATTAGAACCCAGATGTTATCAACAGCTTTTGGAAACCTTTCTGTTGAGAGAATATTAGGCAGAATCCCAATGTACAGACCTGCTAAACATGTAATCACTCTGGTCAGAACATTAGTCTGATCTCAGTCCTTTCTGCCTCCACTGCAGCCTCTCAGCCACCTCCCTGTGCTACATGCCCCAGAGCCCAGTTTGCAAACACCGTTCCAGCCCCAACTTCCTTCCAACTTCCAACTATGTTTCCTTCCAACTTCCTAGTCTTTGCTCAGGCAGTTCCTGTTGCCAAGAGTGCTCTCTCCCAACCCTTCATCCCTAAGACCAACCCCGTCTTTAAGGTGCAGTTAGTTCCAGTTCCACCTCTCTCAGGAAGACTGGCTGATTTCTTGCAGCTCCCGCCTCTGTTTCTACATGCAGCTCTGGTGCCTCTTACCCTTAGAATGTGACTGATGTCCAGCCTGGGAGCCCAGGGATCTGTGTCCCTGTGTTATTTTCCCCATGACACTGACAGCCTCTCAAGGGCAGGATACATGCTGGACTCCTTGCTACCTTCCCCATACTTTCTGACTTTTGGCTCACGCCGCATCCTGGCCAGGGCTTGAGTTCTGCCATGTTCTAAGTAGGATCAAGGAAGTGGCCAAGAGACCTGGCTCTGTTCTGTGACCTCTGGGAAGTTGTTTTACCTCTCTCTGCTTCCATTTTTCAAGTGTGAAATGAGAATAACAACAGTATGTTTCTCATAGAATTAGTCTGGGGGTGAGTTATAATGAATGCATAGCAAGTGCCCGGCATGGTGTTGGGCTCATACAAGCACTGAAACACGCTTGATATTACTTGGTTGGGGAGGGAAGTCATCAATGGAGTGATTATTCCTAGGTGAGCAATGGAGGAGCCTTGATGTGGGGCCCGATGGCAGACGCTTGGAACTGCTCACACTCCCGGTTTCCTCATCTGCCAGGGAGCATATTTCCCTGGCAGTTGAGTGTGGCTATTATGACTGACTTCTGCCACCAGGTATGTAAACAGAGTAATAATCGCCCCCTCCAGGCTGACCTGGAAAGACCACCCTGGTAAGATTCTCCTGCTTGTTCTCCATCTGCTGGCCAAGTGCAGAGGAACTGGGTGGGGCCCTAGAGGAGGGATGGAAGGACCCTGGGTCCCTGATTGACCATGGAGAAGAATGCCTGTCAGTCAGAAACACTTGGTTGGATTTTAGTTGAGTGAGAAGGAAATTTTTATAATTTGAAGCCACTAAAACTTGGGGTTTATCTGTTACAGCTGCTAAAACGACCTAACTAGTTTGGGCCAAATTAGTTCAGCGTCACTGAAGGCTCATTTCTTCTTAGGTTGCCAAGCACTAAGTTCCCTGTGGCTGCGCCCAGCTGCTCCGTGGGGGTCAGGGGTGTCAATCCCTTGGGGAGACTCACTTGAAGAAGCCAAATATTCCTAGTCGGTACTGGATGGTCACAACCAGCACGTGCTCATAGGAAGCCAGGGCGGACCCATCGAAGATGGATGCTGAGCCAGTCTCGAAGGCGCCGCCGGGGAACCACACCATGACCTGAGGAAGAGAAAGGAACCCTCCAGCCAGCCCGCCAGGCACCCACAGTGCCCCTCATGCATGCCGGGACATTCTTTCTTTAGGGAAATAGGAATGTTTCACTTTCCTTCCCAAACAGCCTCAGCGGTTTTGTCTTTTGAAGAAGGCCCAGGGTTAGGTATGTGGATTCTGGCATATGAGAGTCTGGGTATGAGTCCCATCTCTGCCCTTGACTAGCTGTGTGACTTTGAGCATCCTTCTGAGCCTCTCTGCGGTTCGTTTTTCTCATCTGTAAGATGTGCAGAATGAAAGTGTCTCGTTTACGAGGCTAGCATGACGTTTGAAGAAACTTCTTCATCTGAAGTTCATGGAACAACGTTGGCATATTTCAAGAGCTCAAAAAATGTTAACTGAATGTCATGAAACCTGTGACCCACAGAAAAATGGAAACAGCTATAAGCGATATATAAGACCAAGAGCCACTTAAACTGTTTTAACCTAAGAGTTTGTCCTACTTACAGAGAAAAGAGAAGAGAGGAGGGAAAAAGAGAAAAGTGTGGAAGTTTTACTTTACCAATTAGAAAAATTGGGACCAGGAAACATCAAACATTCAAATGGTATTATCACCAGGTATATACTTAATGCATGTGCGCAAAGTCACTTCAGTCGTGTCTAAATCGTTGCCACCCCATGGACTGTAACCCACCAGGCTGCCCTGTCCATGAGATTCTCCAGGCAAGAATACTGGAGTGGGTCACCATTACTCTCTCCAAGGGATCTTCCCGACCCAGGGATCGAACCTGAGTCTCTTATTAAGTCTCCTGCATTGGCAGGCAGGTTCTTTACCACTAGCACCACCTGGGAAGCCCATACTTAATGCATATTACCATGTATATAAAAAATCTCTTCTCTTCTCTTTTAAAAGTCATATTAGTGACTATAACTCATGGGGTAGGAAAGAGAAGAAAGCCATGGGGGTAAAGGAGAACTGGACAAAGCACTGGCTTGACACCCAGATCTGCCACTTACTGTGTGTATAACGTGGACCAAGTTGCTTATGCCCTCCCTGTTCCTCAGCTTCCGCATCTGTAGAATAGGTCCAGTAATGCTCCCCACTGCGTTATTGTGGGGGCTTAGATGAGAGAATGAACTGTACCTGGCACACAGTCAGCCCTCAATAGGTGCTGCTGTTATGATACAATAGAGCAAGTCTCTGTTGCAGTGGCAAAGAGGAGAGAGAAGGTGATGGAAGGTGTGGTTCAAAATTAGATGTATAGTACACTCACTTGTACAAAGATCTTTCACATTCTTAAGTGAAACATTTCCCATTATAACCTGTCTTCATTTGAACATAAAAAATTTGCAAAAGGCAATTATCTTCTTTAAAACAGGATGTCCCCCAGACTTCCCAGGTGGTCCAGTGGATAAGAATCTGCCTGCCAATGCAATGCAGGGGACACTGGTTAAATTCCTGGTCTGGGAAGATTCCACATGCCTGGAAGTGACTAAGCCCATGTGCCACAATGACTGAGCTCTCGCTCGAGAGCCCGGGAGCTGAAGCCCACGCTTCCTAGAGCCCGTGTTCTGCAACAAGACAAGCCCTGACTCACAGCAACTAGAGAAAAACCCTCACAGCGACAAAGACCCAGCATGGCCAAAAATAAACGAATACACAAATATTTATTAAAAAACAGCATTTCCCAAAACAAAAAAATCAGAGTCCTTCAAAGCAGGGTATTTTCTATTTGCAGACTATTTAATACCCAACAGAGGCAAAAAACAAAACAAAATAAAAAACCAGAGGTGGAATCACTAACCATAAAGAAGTAATCACAAAAGAAGACAAAGTGAATCTGTCAGTAGAATGATTTTTTTGTTTTGTTTTGTTTTCTTTTCTTTTTAATTTATTTATTATTTATTTTACTTTACAATTCTGTATTGGTTTTGCCATACATTGACACAGTAGAATGATTTTTAAGAAAGCTATTGACATGTCAAGTGATTACATTTCCCTTTTACCCAAGGGAGCCTAGATGTGATTCCAGATATCCAGACACTTCACCCAGGTCCTAGGCCCAGAACCTGCAACTGGAGCCCCCAGCACAGCAGGAGCTGTGAGCCTTACCGGGAGCTTGGAGCCGGTTTCTGCATGGGCCGGTGCGTAGATGTTAAGGTACAGGCAGTCTTCTGATACTCTGAATTTGGGGTAACGCACCTTGAGAATGTGTTGATCTGTGATCAGCCACTCTGAGTTCTGGAAGCACCTTGGAAAAGGGAAGGAGAAACCCCCAGAGTTGCTGTCAGCAGACCTGCCTCGGAGGGGCCAGCTTTTGTGACAGCAGGGAGGCCTAGTGATCTCCTATGCCTGAGCAGAATAGGGATTCAGTGCTCTGGTACAAAGTTTAAAACACCCCAGCCCCCATGGTGGCCCAAACAAGCTGTGCATGTTAAGTCACTTCAGCTGTGTCCAACTCTTTGTGACCCTATGGACTGTAACCCACCAGGCTTACATGGGATTCTGTCGATGGGGTTCTCCAGGCAAGAAAACTAGAGTGGGTTGCCATGCCCTCCTCCAGAGGATCTTCCTGAACTCAGGGATCGAACCCATATCTTCTGGGTCTCCTGCATTGGCAGGCAGATTCTTTACCATTGGCACCACCTGAGAAGCCCAAACAAGCTATAATTCTCATTGATCTGGTTTCTGGGTAAGAAAGCACATTGTGCAGAATAATTATACCATGAACCCCCAGGACTCACTCATGCCTATCCCCATCACCATAATACACACGCACACACATAAAGACTCAAGCTGGCTCAACAATTCTCCTAGCTGTAGACAGTAGATCACAGGGTTGTGTATCAAGGGTTGTGCTTTGGCGGGTCCCTTTTCTGCTTCTAGAGGAACAAAAGGACATTCCCAGGCCTTTCTACCAGAAACAACAGAGGTAGGCTAGCAGCAAGATTCCTGCAATCAGGCCTTTGCCTAAGCTAGTCCCTCTGCCCTGACTTCTTTCTCCCCAGATCTGCTTGTTCACATTCTTCCCTTTCTTTCAGATGCTGTCAAAGTGTCACCTCCTCCAAGAAGCCTCCTGAGATTTCTCCAGCTAGACGAGAGCTCTTTGGAATTGTTTAGTCGCTAAGTCATGTCAGACCGGTTTGCAACCCCATGAACTGTAGCCCGCCTGGCTCCTCTGTCCATGGGATTTCCCAGGCAAGAATACTCAAGTGGGTTGACATTTCCTTCTCCAGGGGAGCTTCCCAACCCAGGGATTGAACCTGTGTCTACTGGGTTGGCAGGTGGATTCTTTACCACTGAGCCACCTGGGAGGTCTTTGGAAACACGTATATATTTTGTGTTCTTTCCTAGAATCTCTCCTAGTGAGCAGCTAAAAGCCTAGGGTTCTGTTTGAGTCACCTTGGTACCTTATAGTCCCTAGCCCAAGGCATAGTAGGATTAAATGAGATTATATATGTGAATATGTCTAGTAAGTGCTCAATTAATATTCATTGTTTTTCTAAAATAGAATAGTGTACAGATTAGGCAGCAGAAAATCATTGCTTTGAATGCTTTTTTCTTCCTGTGTATGTTGGGTTTCAGAAATTGGGGCTCACTGCTTTTAACAAAGCCATCTCTGGCCTCCCCACAAGGCTCCCTCACTGACCTGCTCTGACTCCCTAATGCTTGCCTTGTCACCCATATTTTAACTGTCCTTATTGTTTATGTCTTCACCACCACAGCCGGTCTGCAGGTTTCTTGAGGGAAGCTGTGTCTAACTCAAGTGTCATGATCTCAGGGCCTAATGGAGAGCCAGTTTCTGAGTTGGTTCTCAGTGGATATTAGTTGAATGAATGAATGAACACATAAGGTTCAACTTATTGTCCTAGGTGTCTGGACAACATAGGGTTTTCTTCTGTAGGCTTAGTTTTCTGGCACCAGGGTCCTCCTTCTGCCTGGGACCCCAATGCCAAGATTCAACATGGCCCAGTCTGAGGGCTTCACAGAATCTGAGAGTTGAAAGATTCTCGCTGGACTTCGCTGGTGGTCCAGTGGTCAAGAATCTGCCTGCCAGTGCAGGGGACACAGGTTGGATCCCTGGTCTGGGAAGATTCCACATGCTGAGGGGCAGCTAGGCCCATGAGCCACAACTACTGAGCTCGTGTGCTGCAACTAGTGAAGCCTGCATGCCTAGAGCCTGCACCCCTAGGGCCTGTTCTTTACCACGAGAGAAGTCACCATGACGAGAAGCCTGTGCCCTGGGCTAGAAAGCAGCCCCTGCTTGCCAGAACAAGAGCGAGCCCGAGCAGCGATGAAGACACAGCACAGCCAAGAGTAAATAAATAAATAAACTTATACTTAAAAAAAAAAAAGATTCTCGGCAAGCCTCACCTCCCACCCAGTGCACAAGACACCTCCACAATTTACCTGGGAACTACTTGCTCATCCAAGCTGGAAAATTTGCAGTATCTGGGAGCATCAGCCCTCCCAGCTCCCCTGGGTCACAGAGACACATTCATGTATCCATTCCACAGGTAATTATGGATTCCCTACCATGGGCCAGGCCCTGCATTGGGCACCGTGTGAATGGCTAGAGTTAAAATTCCTCAGGGGTGGTGCTCACTCTAAAGACCTGACCCAGTCCGATTGTGGAGACTAAGCCTGGGGTAGAGGTCACCTGGAGATGCATCAATAACCTCTTTTAACCCAAAGACTCAGTCAGCCCATCACAGTGGTTCCCCAGCCTGACTGGTCCTCAAAATTGCTAGAGAGCTTCTTTACAACCCAGTTTCCCAGGCCCAGCTCTGGGGATTCAGGGAGTTCAGAAGAGAGCCCAGGGACTCTGCTTATTTAAACAGGTGGGGAGCCATGACATCACAGAAGCCTCAACCACATCTGACCCTCCACATCCTCCTCACAAATGCTCCCCCTTTTCCATTGGGCTGCATGACCTTTACTCCCCCTCAACGTTCTGCCCCTACTTCCAGGTCACAGGCCACCCCTGGGACCAAGCCAGTTCTTACAATTTAGGGTAGGATGTGGCATTTAGGAAACCATTCCAGGGCAGTAAAGGCTCCGGTTTTGCAAATCGAAGGGGCCCTACAGGGGGTGCAGCATAAGGGACCCCAAGGAACACATTCACGAGCATGTCGTTTCCCAGAACAGAAGCTTGCGTCCCCCGGACCCATCCCAGGTTGGTGTGCCTGGCTGGGGCATCAGCGGTGGCTGGCGCATCAGCGGTGGCTGGCCCTGAGGAAACACATAGGGAGGAATTAGGGGCGAGGGGAAGAGGCTAGGAACAAGCCAAACTCAAGAGTTTCCCAAGGTGGAGCGTTCTTTCTCAACCCAGAGACTGTGCAAGTATCTAGATTCCTTCTCAATGAATCCATGTCCACTGCTCCTTTGACATTTCCCTAGAAGTCATCTTCATCAGAGCACTCACTGAATGTCTCCTAGGAGCATAGACCAAGCCACAAAACTTTCTAAGATGTAAGTTGGGCACCCATCTCCCTGCTGCTGCACACAAGATTTTCTTTACTGTGGAAAAGATACACACCAGCCTTTATAGAGCCTGTGTGTGTTAGTTGTTCAGTTGTGTACATCTCTTTCTGACCCTGTGGACTGTGTAGCCCGCCAGGCTCCTCTGTCCATGGAATTCTCCAGCAAGAATACTGGAGTAGGTTGCCATGCCCTTCTCCAGGGGATCCCTGGTTTCCAGCATTGCAGGCGGATTCTTTACCCTAGGACCCCATAGAATCTGGCCCACGTTTCAGTTGTTTTTATGCCCACCAGCATAACTGCTGGCATGTCTGTGTATCATCTGTGTGACTACTGGCTTTCTTCTTTTCTTAAAATTAAATTGAGATAGGCTTCTAAAATTTTACTTAGCGGAATTCTAAACAATGACACCTATGGAAATGTGGCTTTGATGACTTAGGTATACGCTTTTGAGTACACAAGAAAATACATATAGAGCAACAAAAACAAAAAATTATCTTACGCTGCCTGAAATCAGCTCATTTACCTCTAGGGGTACAAGGATAACACTTATGGACATTGTGCAAGCTTCTCAGTTTCCACATCAAATATGGAGCCTTGAGAAGTTAGTTGTCCAGCTATTTACTTATGAGGGCCCAGATTTCTTGGCATTTCCTGTTCTAAAGTCATTTCAACAGCAACAGTCCTGCCTCAGCAGTTGGTGTTCTAGAAACACAGGCTCTGTTCCATGCCCCTCCAAGCCTCCCAAGATTCAAGCAATCCAAAGACAGGACATGATCTTCTGTGCTCTACACACACCCGAGAAGGAGACTCTGGCCTGGGGCTCTCAGCAGCACCAGGACATGGGTCAGGGGCCCTGAGGTTCAACACAACCCTCCATTTTCCATTTTCCACCAGTGGAAAATCCTCCAAGGCAGGGAAATCCCCTATCCTATCTTCTGAGAGCCCTCCTCTCCCATTGGGCGTCTCACCCTTGGTGGCAGCTGCAAGGACCCAAACAGCCCAGATCAGGGTCTGGCCTGGGTGCACCCAATCCCCACTCATCTGGCCGGCCCGCCTGACTCTCTGGACATCCACAGCCACAGCTGGCCTCAAGGATCTTCCGTCAGGGACAAGAAACAACTTCTTGATAGGAGACAAGTGTTGAGCAGGCAGACACAAGACACAGCCTCAGTGAAGAATAATAGCTAAGATTTTTGGAGGAATTGGCCAAGCAAGACTTTCCTGTTCTGATTTACATAAGAAGCTGATGATTAACTCTTGAGTGCAGGGTTGGGTGGGGGGAGGGGAGCGTTTGGAGATAATTTGATAGGCTTTGGAGTCACAGGATGGTAGAGGCAGAAAGTACCTTTGGGAACTTATGGGTGCATCTCAACTCAGATGCCTACAGAGGCTAGGAAGGCAGCAAACAAGCAGTGAATGAAGCTGGCCAGGAGAGCCAACAGGGAACGGTAGGGACCGTGGAAACCAGACAGTACATGCTCTGTTTAAAGGGGCAATGACTACCCCACTCCAGTAAACTTTTAGTTCATGGGAATGTAGGCCAAACTAGAAGTCTATGATACTTCTCAACTCTTAAATGTGGCCTCAATTGGAAAAAAAAAAAAAAAAATCACCATGTGAGCCCAAAAGCATTTCTACTGGCTTGAGTTGTGTTGTGGATGAAGACTCTGCAATCCTAATCTAGATCCAGGCTCCCCACAGTAAATATAAAGAGACAAACCTAGGGAGTGAAATTATTATAAGCCATTCTGTTGGGACCAGTCATCAGCATTCTGGATTCTTGTTGCAGTACTGGTGGGTCATGGATAATCCAGTTCAGAACCCAGGATCATCACCATCCTGCCCCTCACAGGCTCCATACCTCACATAGGGTTAAGGACTCAGGATAGAGCTTCCCAAATATTTGGGGCTGGGCCAGTGGGGTCAGAATTATCAGGGGCACTTGTTGAAAAGTGCATTATTCTGCCCCACCCCCTGGAGATGCAGGGAAGGAATTTAACAACAGCAATAGTGGGTTTGAGAAGCAAGGGAAGTTTCCTAGAATAGTCACCTCCTAAAAGAGACAGAGGAGTTATGAGCCAGATACAGAACTCTGCACTAGCAGGTAAGGTCATCCTTGAGGTCAGAGCAAGGGGCTGCCTGAGGTACTTTGCTCATCAGGTGCTCCATAAACTTTTGTGGATATGAAGTCCTCCAGTAAATAATGTCTTCCTTCCCAGCTGCAACTGCATTTCTGCTATGCCACTGACAGCACTAAGGATTGTGGAAAAGGGACTTCAGTGGAGTCTTATGTGAGGGTTTGATTCTTAATTCAGCAAAAACCCCACATGGTTCAAATAAACCTTGAAAATCCCTCAAATTGTCTCTGAAATCTGGTGAACACCTGTGGCCAGTAATCCCTATGCATGATGAGAACCACTGGGGACCAGGGTTAAGGAAGAGAGGGACTGCTAATTTCAGGAGTCTTTAGTGTTCAAATTGCCCACATGTAGGTGACCATAAATCCTGGGAGGTGAATGGGGGATGGGGCCAGAATATCGAAAACGTTTCCAGCTTGTCTGCATGGTTTACTTATTTTGGTTTAACATGAGGCATACAAACACCTTTTTAAAAAGTTTTTATTAGGTTGTGTTGGGTCTTAGTTGCAGCACACGGAATCTTGTTGCATCATGCAGGATCTTTCATGATGGCACATGGACTCTCTAGCTGTGGCAAACGGGCTCCAGAGTGCATGGGCTCAGCAGTTGCTGTGCACAGGCTTAGTTGCTCTGTGGCATATAGGATCTTCGTTCTCTGACCAGGGATTGAACCTCTGTCCCCTGAATTGCAGGATGAGTTCCTAATTACTGGACCACCAGGGAAGTCCCTACAAATACCTTAATTCATGTTTTGTTTGTTGTAATAGGTTCAAGAGAACTAGGCCATTTTAGACATCAAAGCATTTAGCTTAATGCCCGCACTGTATAGTAGGTGGTCAGCAGTGTTTGCTAGATCAGAATCTAAACCTTTTTCTCCAGGCCTCAGTCTCCCATGTTATGAGAATTGAGAAGACATTTAAGGATTATAAATTCTAGAGACTCCAGTACGAATGAGGTTTCTGTGATGCTAGAAGAACCCAGAACAGGGTGGAAAGGCAGAGAGGTTTCCAAGGAGAGGAAGAAGGCTGCTGATCGGATAAGTGATTGACTCTGAGGCACAAACTTTGCCAGCTCAGAATGGCATCTCCCCTGGCCTTCCCACCCAGGGTCTGAAATGTCCATTTTGTCTATAATCTTGAGCCTTCTTAGACTATCTCCCTCCTCTGGCCCTCCCTCACTGTCTCCAGAAAGAGTCTTGTTGCCCTGCAATTCTGTCCCTCCATCCAGTCAGAAATAATATTAACACCTTATACCAGTGCTCATTCAACGGTTGGAAAAGTGTCTTCACTTGTACTGTTGCTATTGTCACATCTCCGCACACACATTTTGGAAGTCTTTCGTCTCTAGCTTCTTATCCTTTAAAGTCCAGTTCAATGGCCATCTCTCTCAAGAAGCTTTCCTAGGTTCTCCTGAACAACCAAACGCTCTGCTTTTTCCACCCCTCCTGCTTGTTAATGAGTTGTGTACATGACTGCCTTACTCCTCGAGGAGGTCTTTTCTACCCATGTATTCAACACAGCTTTTTCCGATACCCAACTCAGCCATTGATCTCCTAACTTTACAAGTTGTATCATTCCCACTACTAATTTACTATCAATTCACTTGATATTTTCCTTTAAATTGACCTTGAAAACTGTTAATTATCAAAGAAATCATTAATATCTAATGCAATAGGGATAGTATTTTAGAAAGAGTGAACCAGTGTGTCTTGCATTTCCATACTACAAAATCACTCCCCCTTCTCCTGGCAACCATCATGTGAAGCCAAAGAGTGTGATATAGAGCACCTCAAAATAGGACCAAGAGGAGAATCTTGGTCCCTCCTACACTGTGGACCTTGGGAAGGAGAAGGAAACAGAGGTAGGGAAGGCAGGCATTGATGCAAGTTGCTTTGAGTCCCTCTCTTAGACTTACATCCCAAAGTGGGAGGTATGAGAGGTGAGAGAGTTCCAAAGCAAGCTTGGCTCTCCAGGAGGAGGAGGCTGTCTCCGGTGTGTCCACACCACTGAACCAGCCTGCAGCGGCCACAACAAAATAAAAGAGGACAGACAAATCACAGGTGATGCTCCCACTCCCCTCAGATCTGCTGTTCCTTGGAAGGATCCCAGATAAAATTTTGAAGGGAACTCAGAGGTGATTGAGAACCTGGCCAGGAGCTGGAGTGGGAAGAGGGCAAGAGGCCCACAGAGGTGTTTTCTAGGCTTGAAAACAAAGTGGAACCATGACATGACCTGGGCGGAGCACAGTGCTGAGTGCTGGTGAGAGCTAAAGTGAGGGCTGAGTTAGCAGGGGAGGACCATTGGTTTTGATCAAGACAAGAGGACAGATCACAAGCTCACCATGTTAAAATTCATCATCCTCCCAGAAACCTGGTGCAGAGGGAAATTGCCGTGGAGATCACAAGAAGAAGATGTTTACAAATGGCTCCAGGCTCCTTCTGCCCTTCTACTCATATAAGTTTCCCCAATGCATACAGCCAGATTGCACCTTGGAGAGGAGGAGGGAAGCTAGGCAGCCAATCTGAGAGGCCATGCATTTATTTGAAAAAGTTACTTTTTAAAGCTTATTTATTTTTTTTAATTGAAATACAGTAGATTTATAATGTTGTGTTAGCAATAAGTGTATGTGCTCAGTTGTGAAGTCATGTCCGACTCTTTGTGACCCCATGGACTGTAGTCCGCCAGGCTCCTCTGTCCATGGGACCCTCCAGGCAAGAACACTGGAGTGGGTTGCCATTTCCTTCCCCATGAAAAAAGTTTATGTTACTTAAAGAGACGTTAAAGTATTGAATAGGACTGAGTTTACCAGATTAAACACAACATAATTTTCTCCCATTAACCAGAGGGACAAGGGTGTTCTCTCTTTGTTATAAAGAAAAATTAACAAGACATATATGGTGGCTCAGCAGTAAGGAATCCACCTGCCATGCAAGAGACAGGGGTTTGATCCCTGGGTTGGGAAGATCCCCTGGAGAAGGAAATGACAACCCACTCCAGTATTCTTGCCTGGGAAATCCCATGAACAGAGAAGCCTGGCAGGCTGCAGTCCATAGGGTGGCAAAGAGTAGGATATGACTTAGTGACTAAACAACAATATACATATATATATAGTGAAAGTGAAGTCGCTCAGTCGTGTCTGACTCTTTGCGACCCCGTGGACTGTAGCCCACCAGGCTCCTCAGTCCATGGGATTCTCCAGGCAAGAATACTGGAGTGGGTTGCCATTTCCTTCTCCACGGGATCTTCCCAACCCAGGGATCGAACCTAGGTCTCCTGCATTGCAGGCAGATGCTTTAACCTCTGAGCCACCAGGGAAGCCCATACATATATATGTATATCTTATTAATAAGATATATAATCATATTTTATTTTATATATGTGTGTATATCTTATATGTATGTATATATGAAACATGCAAACTGAGTCTATCTTTTCTGCAAAACCATTATTGAAAGAGAACTGTGGAGGATATGGCTTCCTAACCATGTATCTTCTATTTCCTGTTCTATCTAGGTTGCCTGTCCCCTGATGCTCGGGAACTCCACTCTGGGAGACACTAATATATGTCAAGAAACAATGGTACTAGTTTTCATGTATGGAATGCCTTGTAGGTATCAGATCCCAGGCTGAATGCTTTGCAGCCATTCTCTAATTTAATGCAATGATTGCCATTCTGTAGATGAGGAAGCTGAAGTTTTGCAAGGTAGGATGAATTGTCAAATATCACAAGGCTGAAAAGCAGCATAGCTGGGACTTGAGCCCAGATTTCCTGCCTCCAAGCTGCAGGCTTTGCCATTTAGAGAGGATGGAGTAAGAAATGAGGAACAGAAGTAAGATTCGGGAAGGATGGCTGACTTCTGCAGTTCTTGATCTGAAAAATCACATAATCTTCTTGGAAGCTGACTAATCACTTGACATCACCTCCTAGGACCTTGATGTCCCCATCAGTAGCACAGACCAGTGGCCTGGATGGCCCCAGAGAGACACAGGCCTTCAATGGGCTCTCAGTGTTCTCCAGATTGCTCTGCTATAACCCCTGAGGGAGAAACCAAAAATGAGAGAGGACCCCAGTCTGAGGCGTGGCGTAAAGCATGCACTCAACCACCCCTGCTGATACATGGTAGTGGAGATCAAAAGCACACTTTCTGATTCTCTTAATGGGAGACTGAAGGAACCCTGAAGGCACCAGAGCAACCCCATGGCCTCAAAGTGGAGACTGGCCCGCAGGTTGACGAAACAAAGGGAGGATGGTCTGGGGATGGAATCAGCTCAGCAGGCAATGCCCCTGTTATCCCACATGGGCCCAGAGTGGGACCTTTAGAGTTTCCTTATTTCAATCTTTCTCCAAACCCACTTCACATTCATGTTAAACCCAAATACTGCCATCCCAGAGAGATGCCTCACTGCACCCCATCCCGACAACCCCATAAAAACATGCAATCACTACAGTCCCATAACTATACTCATCACTGTACTCCATCACTGTACGCCATGGGTGTATACGGTCTTTGTTAATTATAGTTTCCTCTCCTGGATGTTTTGCCTTGACTTCACCGGATGAAATTCTCAGTCAGTTCAGTTCAGTCGCTCAGTTGTTTCCGACTCTTTGCGACCCCATGAATCGCAGCAGGCCAGGCCTCCCTGTCCATCACCAACTCCCGGAGTTCACTCAAACTCATGTCCATTGAGTCGGTGATGCCATCCAGCCATCTCATCCTCTGTTGTCCCCTTCTCCTCCTGCCCCCAATCCATCCCAGCATCAGGGTCTTTTCCAATGAGTCAACTCTTCGCATCAGGTGGCCAAAGTATTGGAGTTTCAGCTTTAGCATCAGTCCTTCCAATGAACACCCAGGACTGGTCTCCTTTAGGATGGACTGGTTGGATCTCCTTGCAGTCCAAGGGACTTGCAAGGATCTTCTCCAACACCACAGTTCAAAACCATCAATTCTTTGGTGTTCAGCTTTCTTCACAGTCCAACTCTCACATCCATACATGACCACTGGAAAAAGCATAGCCTTGACTAGACGGACCTTTGTTGGCAAAATAATGTCTCTGCTTTTCAATATGCTATCTAGGTTGGTCATAACTTTCCTTCCAAGGAGTAAGCCTCTTTTAATTTCATGGCTGCAGTCATCATCTGCAGTGATTTTGGAGCCCCCAAAAATAAAGTCTGACACTGTTTCCACTGTTTCCCCATCTATTTCCCATGAAGTGATGGGACCAGATGCCATGATCTTCATTTTCTGAATGTTGAGCTTTAAGCCAACTTCTTCACTCTGCTCTTTCACTTCATCAAGAGGCTTTTTAGTTCCTCTTCACTTTCTGCCATAAGGGTGGTGTCATCTGCATATCTGAGGTTATTGATATTTCTCCCGGCAATCTTGATTCCAGCTTGTGCTTCTTCCAGCCCAGCGTTTCTCACGATGTATTCTGCATATAAATTAAATAAGCAGGGTGACAATATACAGCCTTGATGTACTCCTTTCCCTATTTGGAACCAGTGTGTTGTTCCATGTCCAGTTCTAACTGTTGCTTCCTGACCTGCATATAGGTTTCTCAAGAGGCAGGTCAGGTGGTCTGGTATTCCCATCTCTTGAAGAATTTTCCACAGTTTATTGATGCTAAAGTGAGGTCCCAGATAAAGAATGATTAAGACCCTGAGACATGGAATGGAGACATTTGGAGGTATACATTTGAGAAATGAGCACCCAGATTCACTTAAACTCTCCAAATAGCAGGAACAGCTCTCTCCTTCTCACTAGAAGAGAGTAGATGTGGTCTATGATGTGTGTCTCCTATGAAAATACTTTTCCTCATAAAGATCACCTGACTTCATACATTACCCCAAATTAATAACCAGGGACAGGTTGCAGCCTAAACAAGAAAATATAGTTCCTTCTCTGGGAGGAAATAGACTTCTTACTGAATTAATTGCATGACACAGCTAATACATCCTGGTAGGAATGAGAACGGAGAAGGCAATGGCAAGCCACTCCAGCACTCTTGCCTGGAAAATCCCATGGACGGAGGAGCCTGGTAGGCTGCAGTCTATGGGGTCACTAAGAGTCGGGCACAACTGAGTGACTTCACCTTCACTTTTCACTTTCATGCATTGGAGAAGGAAATGGCAACCCACTCCAGTGTTCTTGCCTGGAGAATCCCAGGGATGGGGCAGCCTCATGGGCTGCCGTCTATGGGGTCGCACAGAGTCGGACACGCCTGAAGCGACTTAGCAGCAGCAACAGCCAGTACTCTTGCCTGGAAAATCCCATGAACGGAGGAGCCTGGTAGGCTGCAGTCTATGGGGTTGCTAAGAGTTGGGCACGACTGAGCGACTTCACTTTCACTTTTCACTTTTCACTTTCATGCATTGGAGAAGGAAATGGCAATCCCAGGGACAGAGGAGCCTAGTGGGCTGCCGTCTATGGGGTCGCACAGAGTTGGACACGGCTGAAGCGACTTAGCAGCAGCAGCAGCAGCAGGAATGAGAAAAACATGTGTGGGAGTGACTCTTGAGGGTGGTGGACCTGAGGCATGGGGCGGAACATAAGTCTGTGTTGGAGGGAACTGATTAACACAAAAGCACATGCTCATGACTTAGGATTTATTGTCCTGAAAGAACACCTCAGGCTGGTCTAGCATGCTGCAGGAATGGCTCCCTGAAGCTTGGACGCATTGACGGCCTATAGTAAAAGAGATGGAACTGCTAGAATTGCCATGGCAGAATCTTGATGAAGAGATCAGAAAACTAGGGACTGTGGCTCTGTTAGAATACATTTATTTCCTAATACGAGGGAAACCAGCACCTAATGATCTTTACTAAGAGAACCCAGGGGCTCTCTTCACAAAGGCAACAAGAAATGCAGTAGTGCAGAGGCCACCAGCATCTCTGAGAAGCTAGATGGTGACAGTCCTTGTTAGATCAGGGTCGACGGTAGTCAATTCCACCGTGAAAATAGGCTTTCTTCGGATTCTGTGTGAATGAGTCAGGAAAAGCAGAGGCCAGGTAGTGCTACTTAACCATTACAGATAAGGCAGAAATAATTACCTTAATGGGCAGCAAAGACATAGTGGCAACCAGGTTGCCTCATCCCATAAAGATCTATGATAGTGGTAATAGACCATGGTATTCCTAGAAGTAAGATAGGTAGACAGCCAATTTGAACATTATTTAACTTTTAAAACCAGAAAAAGTCAAGAGCTGGTGAGCAGAAGTTTTATATAAGCCATAACAATGAAAAATCACAATATCTTGAATAAAGGCTTCTGGGTCCTCTTATGGAAGAATTAGGCAATGCCACTACCTGTAAGCAATTCCTAAGTCCTTCCCTAAAGAAAACTG
Source organism: Oryx dammah (assembly GCF_014754425.2). Taxonomy (NCBI): domain Eukaryota; kingdom Metazoa; phylum Chordata; class Mammalia; order Artiodactyla; family Bovidae; genus Oryx; species Oryx dammah. The sequence continues at coordinate 40,048,167 of NW_024070197.1, forward strand.
TAGCCAGCATCCAGTTCACAATGGAAAGTTTCAGATTCATGGGCACTCAGTGCCCAAGATCTAGCATTTCTTCTACACCAGAACCAGTAACATACCAGGAGATGCTTCTCACAGGGCATGTAATTTTCTGCTGGAGTTGGCAATGGCCTTACTCCAGAATTCCAGGGAACTGTATCATGATTATCCCACTGGAGCTTGACATAGACTCCACAGAGTGCATCTTTTCCTGACTCTGACATCTCCACACCATAAGGCCTGGCAGATCCTGTCACTCAAACAGCAGGTCTCTGTATGTTTCACCTGGTATTTGGAGCAAAGCATTATGCCTTGGTGTAAAATTTGGTACCTACAGAACCCAAGGAGGCCTAACTTTCTTCTTTTTGATAAGAATTTCAATTTGCATAGATTTGTCTTTTATTTTTAAGGGGAGATTCTCATATGCTCTTAATCACTAGATTCCTAAAACCTTCAAGGAAGTGTCCACTCTCTGAATTTCCATAGGATTTGTCTCCTGCCCTCTGGATCCTAAGGCCTCCAGAATGCTAGCCACCCCTTGATCATCCTGTCCAGTCAGCATGAAGTTGTCAATTTAATGGGAGAGTGTGATGTTCTGTGGAATACCTGGCAGTCTAGATGTTTTTGGACTATATTATGACAGATAGTGGGAGACAGTCTTGCAGATGAATATTACTCATCCCATGTGAATGTGAACTATTTCTGATCCTCTTTCTAAATTGGAATAGGAAAGACAGCATTTTCTAAATCAATGGCTATATACCTTGTAGCAGAGGCCTTTTTAGTGGCAAGGATATCACATTTAACGGCAAGGATACCACATTTAGCACAGCAGCTATGAGCCACTTCAGTCGTGTCTGATTCTTTGCTTCACTATGGACTGTAGCCCGCCAGGCTCCTCTGTCCATAGGGATTCTCCAGACAAGAATGCTGGAGTGGGTTGCCACACCCTCCTCCAGGGGATCTTCCTGACCCAGGGATCAAGCCAGCGTCTTTTAAGTCTCCTGCATTGGCAGGTGGGTCCTTACCACTGGTGCCACCTGGGAAGCCCCATGATCAGAGTTACTACTTGGTTAAGTTTTCTGTAGACGTCAATCATTCTCCAGGTTCCATTCAGTTTCTACAGGTGCTAAACAGGTGAATTAAATGGATATGTGAGAGGAACTAACATCCTTTTATCTTTTAGGTCCTTAATGGTGGCATTAGTCTATGTCATATCCCTCCCCCAGGATACAATATTGCTTTATATTTCTTGCTTTGGCCATGGGATGGGGACCTTCTGGATTCTGGCAGGACAGAGGTTTCCATTTGGCCTTCCCTTTGTGACAGCTCTAACTCCATAAACCATGAACCCAATATGAGGGACTACTCCAATTGCCAAGTATATTAATCCCAATTTATGCACTTGGATACTGGAGAAATGACCACTGGGTAGGAGTCTACTGATCTAGTGGGCCCATTATGAGCTAAAATTTAGCTGAGATTCCATTTATTATCTGTCCCTATATAGGTCCCCACTCTAATAATGGCATCATGATGACACTTTGAGTCTCCAGATATTAAAGACAATTCAGACTTTGTGTCCAACAGTCCTGGAACTGTTTGCTGACACAGTCACCCAAGTACATAGCCATAGGAGAAGAGCTAGGGAAACTGTCACAGTATATACTTGTCATAATTTTGCAGAGCGCTTCTTCCTGGGAATTCAGTCACCTTTTCATTCAATGACTTTCAAATCTTACTATAACCTCAGAGCTACCTCTCTTATCAGGGTACGGACTGCATGAGGTCAGGGACACATTAGATTTACCTTTTACGCATCAATGACCAGCTTAGAGCCAGATAGAGCAAGTCTTTAACAAATGTTAACTTTAAAATTATAAATGTGTTTTCCTATTCAGTTTGATAGTTAGAGGGGAGTTTTACACAAATGTGGCCTGGACTAATTCAAACCCAACAGAGCTATTTGAAGACATACTGGCTGCAAAACTGATGGAAGACATCAACCCACATATCTAAGAATCCCAACAAATCTAAAACAGGATAAACCCACACACAAAAAAACTATGCTTTGGTACATCACAATCAATTGCTGAAAACCAAAACTTAAAAAATGTCTTCCCAACAGCCAGAGAATAAAATACATATTGGATTTCAGAGGAAAGCAATAAGAATGATAGCTAGTCTCATTAGAATGAATGCAAGGCGAAAGATAACAAAATGATGAAAGAAAAACATTGTCATTCTAAAATTCTTTATCTAGGGAAAATACCCTTCAAGGATGAAAAAGAAATAAACACATATTCAGGAAAGAATATGCTATTGGCAGACTCAGACAGTTCAGAAAACAGAGGTTTGATCGACCCCTGGGTCAGGAAGATCCCCTGGAGAAGGAAATGGCAACCCACTTCAGTATTCTTGCCTGGAGAATCCCATGGACAGAGGTACCTGGCAGGCTGCAGTCCACAGGGTCACAAAGAGTCAGACATGACTGAAGCGACTTAGAACACATACAAAACTGCTCATAAGAGATATCATTAAGAAAGTGAAAAGACAAGCCACAGACTGGGAGAAAGCATTCACAAGACATGTATCTACAAATCATATCTGGAATATATAAGCATTCCCACAGTTCAATGATAAAAAGACAAATCATCTAATTAAAAATGGACAAAACTTATATGCGGAATCTACAAAAATGGTACAGATGAATTTAATTACAAAACAAATAGGGTTACAGATGTAGAAAAAACATTTGTGGCTACAAAGGTAGGGGGAGGGATAAATTGGGAGATTGGGACTGACATACACATTATTACATATAGAATAGGTAACTAACAATCGACTGAATAGCACAGGGTACTCTATTCAATACTCTGTGATGCCCTATATGGGAATACAACCTAAAAAAGAGTAGATGTATGTGCATATATAACTGACTCACTTTACTGTACAGCAGAAGGTAACACAACATTGCAAATCTGTACACAAATCAAAAAAATCTGAAAAAATGAACAGACATTTTATGAAAGAATCTATCCAAATAGTTAACAAGCACATAAAAGGGTGCTCAATATCATTAACCTTCAGGGTAATGTAATTAAAACCACAGTATAATTACCATCAAAAATGCTAAAAATAAAAAAATCTAAGTATTGGCAAGGATGCAGAGTATACATTGCTGGGAAGAGTTAAAATAGCAAAAACCACTTTGTACAACTGTATGGCAGTTTCTATTAAAGTTAAACCATTGTACTCATAGTTGTTGGAGCAAAGGCTTCAGGCCTCCTCTGCAGGGAGCTCGTAGGCCCTAGCATACTCTTCCCCTAGCCTTGAGGGTACTTTTCATCCTGCCCTCCCACTTTGAGCTTCAAACCATGACATCTGACCCCAGGAAGTTGCAGAGCCATATCAAAGGAGAACAAGTGTTTGAGCCCCTATCAGAAGGAGGGGGAAAGGAGTGAGAAGGGGCCCCAGTAGATTAGCAGTAGATTTTGTCCATGTCTGCCCATGTCCACAACTTTGGCATTGACTCTTCTCCTACGTGACTCAGAGGTTGGCCACGTGATTTACTCTGTGGGCTTCCCTGGTGGCTCAGATGGTAAAGAACCTGCCTGCCAATGCAGGAGATGCAAGAGATGCTGGTTCGATCCCTGGGTCAAGAAGATCCCAGGAGAAGAAAATGGCAACCCACTCCAGTATTCTTGCCTGGAGAAGTCCATGGACAGAGAAGCCTGGCAGGCCACAGTCGATGAGGTCACAGAGACTGGGACATGACTGAGCGACTAACACTTTCACTTTGAATGAAACAACAGCAAATATAATACAAGCAGAGATTTGAAAAATATCTATATATTGGGGGTTTTCTTCTTTTGCTGCCCTTTGGGACCCTGCCATTCCCTTGTGTTGAATCAGTCTGGCCAGCCTGCTGGACAGTGAGAGTCACAGAACAATGTTCTGAGGCCCAGTGTCTCCATTGTTCCAGCCGATAGCCACCTAACCCTCAGAGTCAGGGTCTCCTAGCTGACCCTGCAAGCCTCTTGCTCCCAAACCATGCCTTGATAATCCAGGGATTATCACTGGTTCTCCAGAACTGGAAAAGGGGATTAGGGAACCCAGAAAGAGTTCAGGCTAGATTCTCTCACCATTTGTGTACAGTGAGGTCTCTGCATGCTAAGTCACTTCAGCCATGTCCAACTCTGTGCGACTCCATAGACGGCAGCCCACCAGGCTCCCCTGTCCCTGGGATTCTCCAGGCAAGAACACTGGAGTGGGTTGCCATTTCCTTTTCCAATGCATGAAAGTGAAGTCGCTCAGTCATGTCCTACTCTTAGCGACCCCATGGACTTCAGCCCACCAGGCTCCTCCGTCCATAGGATTTTCCACGCAAGAGTACTGGAGTGGGGTGCCATTGCTTTCTCCGAATTTAACATTATCAACATCAAAGAACATTATATTTTTAATCTAAGTTTGGGGTAGTTACATTGCAATATTCTCCTTTACTTTCAATGATTGTCATGGGAGTTAAGCTTTAGAAGTTCAGCTCCTTCCAGCTGGAGGAAATTAATTATTTAAATTATTTATGAGTGATCATATTAATATTATACAACCATGTAATATTTACTGTTTTGTTATTATTATCATGGCTTTCACTGTGCTAAATGCTTTACATACATTGCTTTAATTAACCTACCTACAACTATATGAAATGGATATTATTACTGCCATTCAACAGGACAGAATTAAGGCTTAAGGGAACTAAGTACTTAGTTCCCTAACTTCTGAGTTTCATCCCCTATCTTATATTGCAATTTGATTTTGGAAGCAACAACTATGGCTGTACAGATTCCAAGAGAATTATAACTAGGAGGGATCTAGAGATGACCAAAGTCAACCTCCTCATCAGAGCACTGGGGCCACGCAGAGTTATAGAGGGTTAGTTTTGACCAGAACGCAGGTTCCTGACTCCTGACCACTGTTCTCTACACAGATTCAGGGTGCCAGCCTTACAGTATGCAAGCACTGTGGACCAAAAGGGTGGCAGGCATTGTCTCATCTAATCCTCATGACTACCCTAGGAGATGGGGTTTATCCTTATATTAACACGATAAAACTGTGGTTTCAAAAAGTTATTATCTTGCCCAAGGTCTTGGATGCTGAATGGACAGAGTCAGCATTTGAAAGTAACACTCTATTAGAAAACCTGTGTTTTCACAAGTTTTCATAATCTGCCCCCAGGGCAAGTGGTACTCATCCCAAGGAATGGGTTCACAGAGGTGGGTTTTCTGTTGTCTGGAGCCGCAGCCACATTCCCACATTCCTGAGTGAGGCCTGGAGCGCTCACTTGTGTGCAAAGAGCTCTCCTTCTGCTCCTCTGCAGTTTGTGTCTCCAGGGGACTGCCAAGTGTTCTGCTCCTCTGAAGCCTGTGCCAAGAGCATCTAACTACCAGGGAATACTCCCTGCTGTCCTCTGTGGGAGACAAAGCACTTTTCTTGGAAGCAGGGCAGGGGAGAGCCAGCAGGAAGTGGGATGCAGGGAGAGCAATTTGTTCTTTACTTTGACCAAAGGCCAAGACACCTCCAGGGCTGGGGTTTGGGGGGAAAAGGAAGAAGTGGTCCTGGGACCTGTAAGTGACCCAAGGTCTTAGAGGGGTCCAAGATGAAGGTTTGGGTTTTTGGGGGAGGGGGTCCTGCAAGAGGCATGCGAGATCTTAGTTTCCCAACCAGGGGCAAAATCTGTGCCCCTGCAATGGAAGTGTGGATTCCTAACCCCTGGGCGGCCAGGGAACTCCCTGCTTCATCTTTCTTAGGAGAAGTCCATCAACACCTAAACCGAATGGATGTGTTGAGTGGAAGCCAGCTGTGATGATTAATTTTATGTGTCAATTTAACTGGGCTACAGGAAACCCAGAGAGCTGATAAGGCATAGTTTCTGGGTGTATCTGTGAGGGTGTTTCTGGGAGAGATTAGCACTTGAATCAGTAGACTGAGTAGAGAGTCACCCTCACCAAGTGGGTGGGCAGCTTTTAATCCATGATCCTGAACAGGACAAAAAAAAAAGTGGAGAAAGGTCAAATCTGCTTTATTCATGAACTGAAATATCCATTTCTCCTGCCCTCAGACATCTGTGCTTCTGGCCTTTGGATGTGGATGAGGACTGATGTCATCGGCTCCCTGGGGCTCTCGGGCCTCCAGACCCAGACTGAATTATACCACCAGCAGACAGCAGATCGTGGGACTTTCAGTTCTCCATAACTATGTGAACCAGTTCTTACAACTACTCTCCTCTTACATATCTCTCCCTGTCTATCCTAGTGTCTCTTGTTTCTCTGGAGAAACCTGGCTACTATATTTGCCTTAGCCTAAAGAAGGACCAGGTAGGAGCCTGGATGTAGTGATGTGTTCCCAGAATCCCCTCATTTGCTTGATGGAAGGACCCCAGGAAAACATCGCCTCCAAGCCTCTCAGTGTACAATGGGGAAAATAAAACTCAGCATGGGGTAGATATCTCCATGTTTCCTTTTTGCTTAAGAGGCACTTAGAGATGACAGTATGTCTTTACCGTTAGGCTTTAGAAAGCTACTTTACTGTGCATAGCAGCATTATTTGTTAAAGTAGAAAACTGGAATGAATTCAAATTTCTGGCATCAGTAGGATAAGTAAATAAATGTATTACTAGGATAAATAACTGTGGTCTAGCCATACAGTAGAATACCATACAGTAACGAAAAAGAATGAACTGCTGCTATATGCCATGAAATGAATGTCTCTCCCAATGTCAAACTGTAAAAGCCAGACACAAAAAGATTACACATTGCACTAGTCCCATAATCTCGAGTTCAAATACAGTCAGGCTAATTTATGATGGCAGAAGTCAGAACAGTGGTTGCCTTGGTGAGGTAGGTAATGACCGCAAGGCTTCTGGGTGCTGGGGATGCTCTCCATTTTGATCTGTGTGATGTGGTTGCATGAGCAAAAATTTGTGAAAACTTGATTTGTATACTGAGGATTTGTGCACTTTTCCATATACATGTATGGTATATTTTGATAAAAAGGTAAAAGCAAATAGTGAGTATTTCCTGAGGGCACACATGTAAAATCATGTGTAAGTGTATTCAGGAACTCTGAAAGGTGGGTCACAAGATGTCAAAAGCAGGTAGGTCTTCAAAACAGGAACCAGAGTGGTCTTTACTTCATACTTTTCCATATTGTTTGAAACTTTATTTCTAATGAGCAAGTAATATTTTTATAATTGGGAAAAAATGGTTATTTTTAGCTGGGGAAAGACATACCTGAAGCAAAATAAAGACAAATAAGAGACTGAAGGAGGAAGCCTCCAAACAAATTATAATGGCTCATCCTAAACACACAAAAAATTTGGCAGCATGAATGTATTGATAAAACCTCAAGAGGTTGTTTCAATAGACTTGGAAACTGAAATTCAGTAAGAAGTCCTTTAAAGCCTCATCTCTAATTATGGAAGAAAGGTTTTATCCTAATAATGAGATATGTCCCTAAGGGGCAGCTAGGGCACAGAAGCCCCTGCCCCAATCTGGCTAGGTCTCTGCCACCATGGGAGAGGCTGGGGGCTTCCTGGGAAGACAGTCTGAACAAGGAAACTAGGGGTGGTGGTGCCGGCACTGAAATTTACAGCTGTTGCCACACTCATGACCGCGCTCCAAGAGATCACTGTGTGCCTGGCACAGTGAAGGTACTTAAGTAGGTAATTTAATTTCCTCTTCTCAGTCATCCTATATGGATGTCTTAATGGCTGCATTTCACCAATGAGGAAGCAGAGGTTCCATCAACCCACAACTAATGTGACAGATGGACACTGAGATGGAGGTCCTGTGGTGAGGGCCTGGAGACACCTCAGTGAGCATCCAAATACTGGACACCAGCATCTCGAAGATCTTGAAAGCTGTCTGAGCCTATAGCGAGGAAAGGACAGCTCCGTTAGGTGGAGAAGAATGGCTCCACTTCACTGGTTACAAACGGTGCTTTCAGAATCGACACAGGAGTTGAGAGTATGTTCTCTCATTGGCATTATGACGGAAGGCTTCCTGGAGAAGGTGTCCAAATGAAGACGCCTAGAAAAAGCACCTTCAGTGCCACACATCCTTCCAAAATGGGAGCTGACTATCCCTCCAGAGCCCCTCCTCTGCCTTTCCAACTGAAAATCTGACTCGGAAATGGGACCCTAGATTCACACGGTAATTTTGAGCTAAGAGACAACTGGGATTCTGAGTCTGTAAGTTTTTACATTGTGTCTCCTAAAACACTAGCGTGTCAGAAGAGCCTCTGGGGCAATGGAGAATGAACGGATCCACATCACACTCCCTCCCATCTCCCTTCAAAGGAGACTCTCACCTTTTAACTGTTTTATTGGATTAAAATATCAGGCTTCAATCAGGAGCAATTTTTGCTCCCCTCCCCCAGGAACAGGTGGAAATGTCCAAAGACATTTGTGGTTGTCACAGCTTGGGGAGTGCTACTGCCGTCTGGTGAGTAGAGGCCGGGGATACTGCCATCCAACCCACAGGGCAGCCTCCCACAGTTATCCACCCACAGGGTCAACAGTGCGGAGGCTGAGAACCTCTGCACTAAACCATACGAACCAGTCAGTCGTAAAGGAAATCAACCCTGAATGTTTATTGGAAGGACTGATGCTGAAACTGAAACTCCAATACTTTGTCCACCTGATGTGAAAAGCTGACTCACTGGAAAAGACCCTGATGCTGGGAAAGATTGAAGGCAGGGGGAGAAGGGGACGACAGAGGATAAGATGGTTAGATAGCATCACCCACTCAATGGACCTGAATTTGTGCAAATTCTGGGAGATGGTGATGGACAGGGAGGCCTGCCGTGCTGCAGTCCTTGGGGTCACAAAGAGTCGGACGCGACTTAGCGACAGGACAGCAACAACAAATAGCAATTTCACATGATGTATATTGCCTTTGTATAGATTTCAATTTAATAAAGGGTTCCAAAGTATTCTTAGATACTGAAATCATTAATCAAATCCAAACTCCTGATTGCACAGATGGCAAAAATGTGGCCCAGAGAGGATAAGGGGACTTCCCAAGATCACACAGCAAGTAAGCATGGATCCAGACCTGAACAGAGTCCCTGTTAACCCTTCCCGTCAACACAGAAGCCTCCACCCAGGCTCATTTCTCCAGCCACAGGAAATGGCTTTGTTCCTATTTACTGCTCTAATGTCCTGTCGCAGGAGACTGTTTCAGAGAGGGCTGCTTCCCACTGAAAACTTGGAATGACATTCATCCAGAACTCAGAAGAAAATGTGTTTGCTTAAAAAGAAAGAAAAGAGGCGGGGGGTGGGGGGGTGAGGAATGGGACAAAAGAACTTTATTCCCAAACAGCCATACAAAGTAAAGGCCAGCTGCAGGGAATTAAGTGAGATTAATACCCGCTCACGTTGATCAAGAGAGAAAAGACGGATGAGAAGCACATAGGGCCTTTGTGCTTTCCTCTCAAGGAATAATAACTGCCTCAGATGGACAAGCAGACTTGCACTCTGAAAGAAGCGACCCAGTACCATCCCCCCATAATAAAGCTTGTGCAGGGGTCTTCAGGAGTCCAGGGAACTTGTCCTCCAGGAAAAATGAAATTGCAATGCCATGGCTACTTCTAAGGGCAAAGGACACAGCCTACAGGAGCGCTTTCCTTGTCAGAGCCAGGAAGAACCTTAGAGACCGTCTTGGGGGAAAGAAGCAAGCCAAGTTGTGCAAATTTGGGGTGAGGAACAGGAATCAAAATTGCCCTCACTCTGCAGCCAAAAGCCAAGGCAGCTTGCCTGCCAACTTGAATTTAACCTGCACACATTCATCTTAGTACCAGGACATTTACATCCCACCTGCCCAATGTCTCACCCAAGTTTCCTTCAAATACTTCTCTAAAGAGTGCATCGGGGAAGTGCCTGTTTGATTGCACCTCCTCATTGTGTGTCTCATGGGGAAACTGAGGCAAGAAAACAGGGAGGGTTTTGCCTGAGTTATGGGAAGTGCGGCTTACCTCTCCATACCTACACAAGCAGGGAAATAAAGTCAGCGAGCAGATACCTCATGGGCAACCTTATTAAAGTTTTGTTTTGTTAAAAAAACAAAACTTCACTGTAGAGTTAAACTCATACAGACAAAATACATGAAGCTGGTGACCATACAGCTTGGAAAACAGATCCTCAGTGAGGCAGCCTTCCCCTTATAAAACACATCAAGCCTCCGCTCCAGCCTCTCTGGATCTCCTATTTGTCTAGGCCTCAGTTATGCCCCCTGCTGCGTGGGTGCCAGCAACAGTCTGCAAGCACCTGCCAACACCTGGCTTCCCTCAGCCTCCCTCTGATTGTTTCCATGGCAAACACTCCCACCACCCATTTAAATGGAGGATTTAGGCCAACCAAAGGGCTCTTTGGAAAGAACTGGTTTTTCAGATCCAACTAGTATTGATTTCTGTTTTTGTCTTATAAGTCGATGGATTTCATTTTAATTGCAAGGCTCCCAATGACATTGCAGCTGTCCCAAGACTGTCTGTCTGTCAGCATGCGGCTTCAGCAGCCAGCCGCCGCCCACATTCCTCATCCTTGTTCCTTGCAGCACAGGGAGACAGAAGCCTTCGCGAGGACTGTAATGAGGAACAGGAGACTTTGCTCTCAGATGAAGCCCATTCCCTTTGATCTTCACCTTTTTGACTGTGCCTCTGGCTGATGAGCACTGCTTTGATCCTTCACCTACCAGAAGTCATGGAAGATTTTCGACATCCTCTGCTCTATTTAGAAGGAAACAGAAGCTTCATCACCTGGCAGGCCGGGGCACCAGTGTCAGGGAACGAGAAATGTGAACATCCACTCTGCAATGGTGACTGGACATTTTGAGGGGCTGTGATCAATGGGACGTGGAATGGGCAGTAGAAATTTTTTACATGCTGCCTTCTGTCCCATTTGTTCGAGTGCCCAAGGGGCCTGTCTTCCACCCCCAGGTGGGAAGTGATGGCACAACTTCACTGCCCATCAGGATTGACCTCCTGAGGCCCTTCCCATAGGAGACAGGAAGGCAGATGAAAGAAGACATCACCTTGGTTTCACCTCTCAGTCCTGACCAACATCCTATGAAATGATTGTTTATTTAAACCTTCCCCAGAAAGATATTCACAATGAAGTGGGATTATCAGAGGCACCATCCACAGCTGTCAGAGGCCTAGGCTCAGTGGGGTTTGAAGAGGGATTGAGGGGAAACGTGTGCTTTGCAAGAAGCTTCAAACTGTAGATAAGGTTGGGACTTATCATCTGTTAATAGCTGCTGACACCAAGCCCTCATGATTATAGACCATAACCCTAGTTCAGAGGAGAGAACCAATAATAATTGAGAAGAGGAAAGTGGGGGCTTCCCAGATGGTGCTAGTGCTAAAGAACCTGCCTGCCAGTGCAGAAGACATAAGAGATATGGGTTCGAACCCTGGGTCAGGAAGATCCTCTGGGGGAGGGCATGGCAACCCACTCTAGTGTTCTCTCACTGACAGAGAGAGGAGCCTGGCAGGCTATGGTCCATGGGGTCGCAAAGAGTTGGACATGACTGAAGCAAATTAGCATGCACACATAAGAGGAAAAGGAAATTTTAATTTATTAATTTCCTGGGAAATCTTTTGACACTTTAAGTGTGCTATTTCATTTAATCCTTGCTACAACACCCCTGGGAAGAATCATTGATTTTATGTGACCTGTGAGAACACTGAAATTCAAAGAAGTTAAGCCCCTTGTGCAAATTGACAGAGAGAAAAAGTGACAGTCAGGATTCAGATTCAGGTCTATCTGCCTCTAGGGACCTGTAGTCTCAGACTATATGGACTGTTACAAATGGTCAATGTTGGGGCGGGGGCGGCGGCGGCCCCTCTGAGGATCACACATACTCTAGGCACCAAAAAAGACACCTGGGCTTAAACAAGACAGTGTCTAACTGAGATCATTCTTGTTTCCTGGTGAGACCGTTTGAGGAGAGGGATGCTGATTGATGCCAGTTGTAATAATACTTATTTGTCTGCAATTGCTCCTTGAATTCCAGCCAAAATGGGACACACTGAGCTGCAGCTGTATAAGATGTCTGGATTCTCCCACACAGCACAGAGTTGGGAATGGGGTGGTCAGAAAAAAAGTGGAGTGGGGCCGGAAAGATGTCTCCATTTAACAACTATTTATCGCACCCCTGCTTCATACAAGACCTGGGGAGGCGGGGAGAGGGAAGGAAGACAAAAGGCGTGGAGCTAAGCAAAATGGAGTTCCTCTAGTTTCTCTGCATGTCATTAACTGTTTCCTTCACGGTGCAAAAATTTTTAAAAAGAGTCATCTCTTCCTTTGTAGGAAATAACAGACACATGAACAAAAACCAGAAGCCCGATGTGACTAACATTGTAATCAGGATGTGCTGAGGAGGCCGAGAGAAAGCACTCCCCAGGAAGCTGCAGAAGAGTTTCCACGAGAGGCGATTTTTAAGTTAGGGCTTGCAGGTAGGTCTTGTGTTGTTGTCCATCAGGTGGAGAGCAGCTGAGAGGTGAGGAGGCAGTTCGGGCTCGGGGGAACAGCCTGGGGAAAGTCTGCCAGGCGTGGGCAAGCATGGAACGTGAGAAGTTCAGATGTATCTGCTGTTGAGTCACGGGCTGCTGGAAAGATCTGGGGCCAGTACATTTCTCTGTGCCTCGTGTGTCTTTTCTTGTGAGATGGAGAGGATAATAGTTCCTAGAGATGTGGGTTCGATCCCTCAGTTGGGAGGAGGAAATGGCAACCCACTCCAATATTTTCGCCTGGGAAATTCCATGGACAGAGGAGCCTGGCAGGCCACAGTCCATGGGTTGCAAAGAGTTGACGTTGTGATAAAGATGAAATGTTATTACATGTTTAATGCCTAGAATTCCTGGCACATAGATGCTTAATAAAAGCTAGTTGATTTTAATTACTTATGTGATGAAGATAACAATGATGATATAGGACAATGATGAGAAATGAGAATAGGACATTGGGTCAGGGTCAGTTTATCAGGAGCTTCAAATGCTATGGGAAGGAACGGAGAATTTCATCCCGTGGGCAATACGTTTCAGAATAAAACTGCAGAAGCTTTCTGCTCAGAGTGCTTTCATTTCTTTCTGATGAGCCCCACCACTTTGACAAGGGCACTTTGAGAAGGACACTCCCCAAGGATGTGGCAAGGCTAGCTCACTCATCCCAGGGATTCCTGGAGTGAGAGTAGGGGAGTGGGCGGAGGGACAGACAACAGGACAAGTGCCCCTCCCTGCCCCCCCCATCAAGCCCTGTCACTGTTCCTCAGGGATGTGCTGCGTAGAAAGTTTGTAAGGACATCTCCAGACCTCCTGGAGTTTGAGGCACACCGGACTCCACAGGAAACCACCTACACTCCCTTTTTGGGCTCCGCTCACTGAGTCCCTCCATCCCCACCCCCATTCCTCCCCAACAGCCCTCAGAAAAAGGACATGGATATCCCACCATTCCCTGAAGCCTTTCCAGGCCATCAGTGATCTGGTGTGACTAACCGGCCTCTGGTCTGCATTTGGCTTTGTCTTCTCTTCACCCTGCCCTGCCTGGTTCTTTTCCAGTTTGTCCCCGCTCATAGCCCTTGTCCATCTACCCCTGAAATCAGCCACCCCTCCAGGCTTGCTCCTACTCCTTCAAGCACAGGACCCTTGCTTTCTTCACCATCCCAGTCCCCCACCCCTGAACATGAGTGCTTCCTGCTCCCGCTTCTCCTCTCGTCTTGCCCAGATCCTATCTGTCAGCCTCCACTGGAGACTTCTTGTTCTGACAGTGTCCTCTCTTAATCTGTAGAGTCCATGCTAATTTTTCCCATCTCGCTCGCTACCTGTAAATCCAGGATGCTCTCTCTGCTCACAGTTTAGTCCACCCTATATCTTGCACTGGCCATAAGCACCTTGACTCATAATCTGATTCCCCAGAAAGGTTGCCCTACAGAGGCCTCTCCACCTCCCCACCCACAAGGGGCAAAGGCACCCAGCACTAGCTACAGAGGGAGCTACCCCTTTCCCTTGACGGGTGAAGGCGACACCCCTTCTTCTCTTCTCTCCATTCCAGGCACAAACTGCTCAAAGAGAACAAAGAAAATGCTCATATTTTCCCAAAAAGAATAAAACGCAAAGAGAATCTAGAACAGAAGTGTTCCATATTTATAGATTGGAGGAGGGAGGAGAAGTGATGGGATTGTAACAAAGCAGAAAAGGGCAACTTTCATTTGCCTGGGGTTGGGTCAAGGCTGTAGAGCCCACTGGTTTCTGAAGGACACTGCCCTCCACCCTTCCCTCCAGAGCCCTGGGGATGACTGGGACCTGGGGAGTCTGGGTGGACAGTCCTCGTCTACTTGTTCTCAGTCCATGGGGGCTGGAGGTGGGGGTCTGGAGCCTTCCCTCCACCCCCTTTCCCATGGAAATAGGAAAGAAAGTGAGGGCGAATTCACGGATTTCAGCCCGCTCCTCACTGTCATAATGCATAATGTAGCAAAGCCAACCTGTATCTAGAGGTTAAAATAAATCAAACCAAAAGTGAAGCAGGTATGACTGCAGTAAGACACCAAGGAGAACTGGCAGACCACTGCGGTAGGACACACAGAGGTGCAGAGAGGAGCTATGGTGTCTGAAGGGCAAGGAAAGGTGGCCTCAAGTGAGCTGCCGTAGCTGAGGATGCACGCATGCCTGGAGACAGAGAGACCTGACCTGATCATCTCCTGAGTGCTCTTCAAATTCTGAGGTCCATGAAATAGTGGCTAAAGACTCTGCACTTTCAATGCAGGGGCCTCGGGTTTGATCCCTGGTCAGGGAACTAGACCCCATATGCTGAAACTAAGAGTTTGTATGCCTAACCTAGATCCCATATGCTTCTATGAAGCCAAATAAATAACAAACTCTTAAAGGGTCCTACAAGCGGAGCAAATGGCTCAGAGGTGGCCAACAGCAGATCTGAGGCCTGCACACAGTGGTAAAGAATCCACCTGCCCACGCAGGAGACGCAAGGGACATGGGCTCAGTCTCTGGGTGGGGCAGATCCCCTGAAGTAGGAAATGGCAACCCACTCCAGTAGTCTTGGCTGGAAAATTCCATAGACAGAGGGGTTGCAGAGTTGGAAACGACTGAGCACACACACACACACACCCCATCTTTATGTCAGCTGCATCCCCCAACTCTGGGAAATCAGGAAATCTGGATTCAGGTTCCCCTCCTGGCCTTGGGAGTTCATTCCCCTCTCTGGGCTCAGTGCCACCATCCTCAAAATGACAGGCTAGAAAAGATCATCTCTTGGGGGCTTCCAGCTCTGCCTTCTAAGAAGTCGGAGTGTTCACTGTATGCTGAGACGGTGGGAGTCGCTGCCCACAGGAGTGCCCGGCCCTAGCTGGTCACCCAAGGCACTACAGGTCCCTCACCTCTGCTGGGCCACAGCCTCAGTGAGCCCTGACACACCAGCTGGACAACATTGGCATCAGGTGTGGGCTGAGGGGCACCAGCTAGAGGTAGCCACATGCCCTATGGCTGGGCCCCCTCCACCACTCACTTCCAGCAAAGAGGCGCCCTGTAGCCCACTCCTCTAAATGCACAATGCACCCAGATCCAGCATCTACCAGTTCAAGACCATGCGCAACAGTCATTTGAGCCAAGATACCTGTGTGCCCCTCAGCCAACAGCGGAGCCATCCCATAGCTCAGTGAGGATGCCCTTCACCATCTCTTCCCATAGTCTCCGGCAGGTAAAGTTGCAGGTTCTGTGACTATGCCGGTCCACACCCATTTGCCCCCTCTCTGAGGACATACACCATGCACAGCCCGAGCCCCAGAGATACCAAGGGCTGTATGCTCTGTTGAGATAGGTCTGCTCCTTAGCATGAACCTTTTTTCCTTAACATGAAACCTCTGTGACTATCCAGGGGTCCAGGAGCTTGGAGAGATTGCATAAAACTGAAAGCTTCCATATGAATAGTATTTGGAAATTAAATTAGGGTCAAGGTTAAGCTGCAAAGAATCCTCAGGGTATAGTGGCTTGAGGAACACAGGAGTTTATTTCTCTTTCTGAAGAACCAGAGCTGAAGCTTCTGGTTCTGGGCTTACATTCCCTTGGGTCCCCTTACTGGGCCCATGCCCACCAGTGTGGCTTCCAAAGCCAGCACCTGCATCTTTGGCAGAGGGCTGCCCTCAGCCAGATGACATTCACTTGGCCCACCAGTACACAGAAGACTGGAAGTGCCTGAGAACTCGTTCCCCCCACCCCCTGCCCTGACACTGATGGGTGTGGGCATAAATATGGCCCAGTTCCTCCACCCGTGGCTAGCTCTGAAGGCTGTGTTTGACCCTGTTTCTCAGAACGTCCCCATGGAACTCCCCCCTAGTCATCCACTGTGGTAGCCGGCCTTTACTGGCTGCCTTCTCTTCCCTCTGTCACCTCCCCACTCACCTGCCAGTGCCCTGAGCCTTCCCAAGCAAACCACATGCGCTCAGTCCTAGTCTCAATACTGGGACCCAGGTTCCTTCCAATCTGTTGCTCTGTCAGCCCTCCACCACTCCCAGCATGCCATCCTGCTTGGCACAGCCAAAGAGGTGTCATGGCATAGCCATGCTCTGGCTTGTAGGAAGGAAAAAAGAGGGCATGCAGGGAAGCAATTTGCTACAAGTGAGTGACATCGAAGTGGCACCCATCCCTTCCTTTCATGTGTCCCTGGTGACAGCTTAGCTGCAAGGGAGGCTGGAAACGTGCGCTGCTTGAAGCAGTAATCTTGAGGAGGGGAAACGGTCGCCGTGGCCACTTTGTAGTTTCTGCTACAGAAATGAAATGAAATCTACCCATTTACCGGACTCCACAATAAAGGTGCTCTGCTTATCTCCCATGCACTGCTTTGCTGACTCAGCACAACACAGTGAACGTCACTGTTGCCATTTACAGATTGGGAAACGAGGCACTCAGGAGTTCAGGGTCCTGTGTGAAGTCACACAGGGGCAGTGAGGGGCAAGGTCAAGATCTGAACCCAGGTGTTTTTGTGCTCTGTGGTTATTCTGCTTTTTATCCCTAGAACTGTATTTTATCTGGTTTCATATCCTGACTTTGAAGGTGACAAAATGGATGGGAGGAGGGCAGAGAAAGGCAGAGCCTCACCACAGATCACCCAGAGAGAGAGAGCAAAACGCTGAATCGAGCCAGAACCCAGGGGTCCTGCCTGCTAGCAGGCTGCTTTATCCATGGAGCCTGCTCTGGGCTGGTACCTTCAAACAGCTCCTGCTCCAGTTCAGACCAGTGCCTCCGGGGGTGCAGGGGAGGGGGGCATGCACCCTTTGGGCTCGCTGAGTCCAGAGCCCAGCCTTAAAACTCAGCGGCATCTACAGATTCCATATAGAAAAATCACCAGTCAAGGTGGCAGTGATGGCCCAGTGTCCCTTGTGACATGAACAACATCCTCTGTGCTCAGCTCACAGGTCTTAAACTGGCTCCCTGTCCTCTCCCAGAAGAAGGATGCAGATTCCCTTGGGCCTCGCTGTCGGCATGCAGGAATTAGACAGAGGAGAGGGATTGGGCCGTCAGGGTCCCCAGATCCTCCATGAAGTCATCCCCTTGCTGTCGTCAGTGTCAGTTGCCTAGCAACTGCCTTTGGCAGATGGTGGCACTGAGAACATGCCAATCTCTCCACAGCTAAAAATACATTCCGACGACAACGGGTCTATTTTAAAAGATACAATGCGCTCCCAACATCTTCCCTTGTCTGCAAAGAACTGTGCCATGCCGGGTCTCTCTGCGCTTCTGATTTGGTCTGACGGTGTGGAAGACAGTATTCTAGGAAAGGAACTCAAGACTGGGCACCACAGGGGTGCTTAGCAAATTGCCCTGAAGGAGGATGAGGGAGAGGAAGAAGAGGAGCGATAGGAAATAGTGGACTGGGAGGAAGACACAGGAGTTGGGAGCAAACCCTGTCGTTTGGTCATAATCCTTCCCTACTCAGAAGGGTGGAGTTAGGAAGAAAAGTCATAGAATCACAGAAGCTTAGTGCTGGAAGGGACCCAATCCCATTTCCCAGCTGGGAAGGTAGAAGCCCTGAGAGACTGAGATGCGAAGAGTTGGCTTTTTGCCCTTGTTCACGGTGCAAGGGCTGGGGTTCCCAGGGGTGGGTGTGAGACCTTGGACCCTCTTGCATTGTAGATCAGCAAGTTTGTCATATCACTGCCACCCTGCCCCACCAGCTTAGTCTTTCCGTTTAATCACCATAATTTGCAGCTTTTAAAAAAAATAGAGAATAGTAAGCCTATTTGTGCATTGATTAATTCAACAAATACTTCTTAAGCACCCACTGCCATACTGTGCCAAGCTCTGGAGATACAGCAGGGGACTCATATACGTGATCTCCACCTCCTGTTGCTGGTGGTCCAGCAGGTGAGGTTGGCATCAAGCAGGTAGCCACAGGGTGCACTGTGCTTCAGACATCGAGGCAGATTTGGGTCGAGCTCACTTACCAGTTCTGAAACCAAAGGACATCAGTTAGTTAGGGTTGCAAGGCAAAATACAGGGGACCAAGTAATGGATTTCAGGTGAAAAACAATTATTTTTTAAGATTAGTGTGTTTCCAGTATTGCATCATCTGAGGTTCAGATTTAACTGGGCCTCCTACAATTTTCTGGAGAAGGAAATGGCGACCCACTCCAGTATTCTTGCCTGGGAAATCTCATGGACAGAGGAGCCTGGTGGGCTACAGTCCATGGGGTCACAAAGAGTTGGATACGACTGAAGTGATTGGGCACAGCTCACATAAGGGTTATTTTTCAGATTAAATAAGAAAACATATATACTTCTGTGGCTGGTTGATAAATGTTATTTCTTCTCCTCTCCAAGCAGGGCTTCCCTGGGGTTTAGCCCTGGTCAGCATCTGAGCCCAGCTTTCCTCCCCTCAGGATCTAGCAATAAGTGATGGTTCGTGGTACCTCTGTTTTGTCCCAAGGCTGAGCTGCTGCTGCTGCTGCTAAGTCGCTTCAGTCGTGTCTGACTTTGTGTGACCCCATAGATGGCGGCCCACCGGAAAATGTGCTGGTGGACGCTGACTTGCCAGAAGAACTAGGAACCAACCCAATTTTACTTGGAATGCTGGTTGGGGCCAGCAATTCTCCACTACCTGGGGTGCTTGTTAAAAATATAAATGCCAGGGGCTTCCCTGGTGGCTCAGTGGTAAAGAATCTGCCTGCCAATGCAGGAGACACGGGAAGACCCCTCATGCCATGGTGCAACTAAGCCCATGCACCCCAACTACTGAGCCCGTGCTCTAGAGCCTGGAAGCCCTAACTCCGGAAGCCCATGCTTCACCACAAGAGAAGCTTCCATAATGAGAATTTGGAGTGGTCCCCATTCGCTGCAACTAGAGAAGAGTCCATGCAACAATGAAGATCCAGCACAGCCAAATATAAATTAAATTATTTAAAATTTTTTAATTAAAAAAAAAGAAACAGATGCCAGGGTTCTACCCAAGATTCGCGGAATCGGGATGTCTAGGGAAGAATGTGCCACTTAAGCAAAATCCCTGGTGACTCTCTGGACCCTGTAAAGTTTGACAACCCCCAGTCTGGTGTGTGCTGAGAGACTGCTGCCCGTGTAGAAGCAGGGCCACCAAAGCCTGTTTTGGAATGTAGGATCCTGGACTGGATTCTGGAACAGAAAAAGGACGTTAGTGGAAACTGTCTGAAATCCGAAAAACATCAGTAGTTTAGTTAATGGTATTGTGCCCATGTAATTCCCTAGTTTTGATCACTGTACCATGGTTACGTAAGATGTTAACATTAGGGAAAGCTCACACTGAAGGCTATCTGGGAACTCTCTGAGCTATTGCCGTAACTCTTGTATAAATTGCAAATTGTTTCCAAATTAGAGGTTTAAAAACAACTGCTTTAGCTCACAGCCTGCTATGGGCCTTTCCCCAGACTGGTGGAGCATCAGAAGACCTGGCTCATGTGCTAACCTGGCTTGAGTTGAGCAGGTGCAGGTAGCTGAGAGCTCCCACTCCACAGTTCTGGGAGAGCTTTGCTCTCTTCCCTGTCATTCACACTGGGGCTTAAATGTCAGCCTCAATGAATTACATTTTAATCTGTTTCTGTTATCAACCTGGCCAGGCCCTAATTGGATGCCAGGCACACCGCTGAAGGGCATGCATAATTCATCAGCTGGGAGGCCAAGAAGGCCTTTCATCATGGGCCAGGGAAGCAGGAGGGAGAGAAGGCGGAGGGGAGGAGAGAAAGGGGAGAAGAGAAGGGGCAGGAGCTCCGAAGGGAGGCAGAACAGGCAGTTTGGGGGGGAGGGGAGGAAAGGGACCCAGCACAGTTGTAGCCACTCGGCCCTTCAGCCTCTGCTTCAGGGCCACCTCCTCCAGGAAGTCTTCATTTGCAAGCCTCAGGCCCTTCTTCCCTTGGTTGCCCATTGCACAGGACAGACCTCTGTTACACTTGACTGATCGCAAGGTCCCCCTGATGTCTGTTTAAACACCTGTCCCTAGACCCTGAATGCTCTCCCTTTGCAGTGACATCTGACCTGGTGACAGATCACCGCAGTTTGGCAGAGTCCCGGCACAGTGAGTGTTTGCTGGATGGCTGGAAGGTAGATTCTAACTCAGGCCGTACAAGGAAACAGTCTTAACTTGAGCTCCTTGGCTCTGCCACCAAACTTGCCCTAGCCGGGTCCTGTTCCCCAAAGCCACCTTCCATTCTGTGGCGCCTCTGTCTCTTCCTGCCCCATCTCCCAGCACCAGGGACCACATGGAAAAGCACAGTTATACCGGAACTGAAAGAGAAAGTCCGTATTTCTCTGACCATGCCTCATGCTATCAATACGTAGTTGATTGCACAGATCATCTGCCCTCCACGCCTTCCTCAGTCTTCTCTAGGGGGGTCCACTCGGCTCAAACCACTATTGTCCAGGGCACCAACCAGCTCCATGTGGTCACAGCCAAAGTGCACTCCTCTGCCTTGGCCTCGACTGACCCTTCAAGAGCATTGACCTCAACCACCCGCTGACACATGACCTCCTCCTGATTCTCAACAGCACACCCTCTGCCTTCCTCCTTCCGCCTCAGCCACTTCATGCCCACTTGCTTTGCTGAATCTCTCTCCTTTGCTCAATGACTGAATGTTGGGAAGCCCCATGGTTCACTCTTTAGACCTCTGCTCTTCTCTAGCTACTGTTTCTACTTAAATAGTATCATTCAGTTCCACGGCTTCAAATGCCATCAAATACTAATGGTTCCTAAACATATATGTCCACCCTTGACCTCTCCCTTAAGCTCCAAGCACAAGTAGCCACTTGAGTGTATTAGTTGTCTATTGCCAAGTAACAAACTAACCCCCCGTCCATTTAGCAGCATTAAAAAATAAAGATGTGTTGTCTCACAGTTCTTGTGAGTCAGGAATTCAGGTGCCACTTATCTGGGTGTCTCTGGCTCAGGTTCTCTCATGAGGGTGTGGTCAGCCTGTCATTTGGGGCTGTGGTCTCATCCTAAGGGTGTGACTGAGAGAGGACCTGCTTTCAAGCTCACTCTTGTGGCTGTGGGCAGGATTTGCTTCCTTGCCGGTCGTTGGACTGAGAGTCCCTATCTCTCACTGACTGTTGATGGGGGTTTCCCTCAGTTCCTTGCCACGAGAGCCTCTCTGTAGACTGCCCACGACATAGCAGTTGCCTTGCATCATAGTAAGTGAGCCAGAGAACAAGAAAGAGTACCCAAGACAGAAGCTGTGGTGTTCTTGTCATCACTCACAGAAGGGACCTTCCACCATCTCTCCCCTGTTCTGTTTGCTGGAAGTGAGTCACTAAATTCAGACCACACTCAAGGGGGAAATATTACTCAGGACATGAACAGCAGGATGCAGGGGGGCTACGTTGGGGGCTATTTTAAATAGGCATCTCAAATTAAACATGTCCATGATAGAACTGATTTTTCCCATCTCAAGTTTCCTCCTCTCCAAGTTTTCTCTAAGCACAAAGAGGTGAAGTGATTTGTCCATGATCTCACGGAGAGTTAACAAAACAGATAGTAAGAGGGGCATTGGAGCAAGGTGAACGACTTAATTCTGGAGCCTTGACAGCGCTCTGCCAGAGCCCCTTCCTACCCAAGCCCACCTCAGCTAATAGTCTCTGTTAGGCTGGAAGCTTAACTCAGCCACACACAGAGTTAGTAACAGAAGTCCCCAGGTCTCAGATCAAATGTCCTGCTGGGCAGTGTTTATCTGCAGAGGTTGAGTGAGTCCCAGGTGGTAGGCTTCCCTCCTTCACGGCTTTCGCCAGCTTCCAGGCAATTCTACCCTGTGTTCCCCGGCAGAAGAGCTGGGCTGTGTCAGGCCTTCAAGGCCCACATGCAGCTCTTCTGAGGATTGTTCAACAAATAAATACACAGAGTTGGAGAAACAGTCTCATATTCTGGCAGGTCAAAGGGCTACAGAGAAGCCAGTGTCCCTGTGATTACTATCATCTCCAGTGGCTGCTGGACAAAGCTCGGGGGGAGGGGCAGGTAAAGCTTCACGGTGCCTGGGAAGTACCTGCCAGCCTCCCTCCCACGTGGGATCTTCCTGGGTAGGTAAGCTCCTGTATTAAACCCAGCCCACTCATGCTATTGCAGGTGACAGAAAGCCCAATTTGAATATTAGTTGAAAACAAAAAAACAAACATTGATTCATATAACTGAGAAGGTCTGGCTTCAGGTATGGCTGTATCTAGGGGTTCTGATGATATTTCAGGACCTGGTCCCTTAAAGTTTCTCATTTTTGTACTTCCTGTCAACTCAATGGACATGAGTTTGAGCAAGCTCTGGGAGATGGTGATGGACAAGGATGATGGTGATGGCATGCTGCAGTCCTTGACGTTGCAAAGAGTTGGACACGGCAGAGCGACTGAACCAAACTGAATTGTTGGCTTCATTCTCAAGTTCCACATTGTGATACAAAGACTGCCAGAGGAATGAAGGCTTGGCGGTACAGTCTTAACAAGCTGAAGCTCAGGCTGGCAAGCTAACATTGAGGTTGGAATAAACAAGAGTGTTAAAGGCAGTGGGTATACTCATGTAACAGAAACACCAGGGCCCCTCTAGTCTAATTTCCTAATCTGTCAGACCGGGAAGCTGAGGCTCCAAGAGACAGAGGGATTTAAGGGTCCCGTAAGTAGGTGGCTCAGCTGCCAGGACCAGAACCCAGGGCTGCTGACACCTGAGCCAGTGCCTTGCACCCAATTTCTGTCCCTCTTATTTCTTTATTCAGAACCTGAGACCACATGGTCCTGACCTGACAACGCCTTGACAATCATGTCTCAAGACTCAGAGCTCCCAGTTGATTCTGACTTTACATCATGGGTGGCCTTGGAGCTCAAGGCCCTTAATGGACATCCAGGGTCTGCTTCCCAGCCTCAGCCCGCAGGAGCACAGAGGCAGGCTATGTTCAAGGTCTGGGTACAATCTGAGACCTTGGTGACACAGGCAGGTCCACACGCCTGTGAGGTCTCAGCACATGTGGCCTCTCATGGGGTCTTCACAGACCCCATGAGAGAAGTCAAAGCTAGGACCGGGGGTGGTAATTGAGGAGGGGAGTGGCTCTGAGTAGGCATTGGAAGGGAGCAGATAGGCGTCCATCAGCCCCTGGGGACCATCGTGGATCAGCCCCAAGGCAAGGCCAAGTTCAACCTTCCGACTTTCTGGGAAGATGGTTTTCCAGCAGCATCGCTGATGGAGGTGGAAGCCTAGCTCACAAGCCTGGTTGGCAGGCGTGAAGGACAGATGGGCTGCTGACAGCATCCCCCTCTTGCCCCCTCCTCAGAATACTCCAAAGCGGGGAGGAGCGAGCAGCAGGCCTGCCCCCACATCTCCTCCGCCTGCGATCTGGCTGCGTCTCTCACGCGGACCCACCCCCACTCACCTCCCACACTCACGATAGCCCTGTAGGCCTCCGCTCCCCACAGGCCTGAGTGATCAGCTCAGAGTTGGGGCTGGGACTAGGGTGAGGCAGCTGAAGCACAGTATTTACGGCAGCTTCAAAATCACTCAGTGATCAAGATAAATAACCGTTTGTGTGATATCTTTAAAAACCAAAATTAATGCAAAAAAGTCCACAATGAGCAAATATCAAAAATTTACATATAGACAGTCTCTAACAGGCCGAGGATTGGGTTGAGGTGATAAATGCCACATCGTGTAAGTATAGGATTAGATGTCTTTATTAAAATATTTGGTGATACATTTTGGTATTGTGTATACTGTAAATTTTTTTTTTTTTGCATTACCTTTAAATTTTAAAGTACTGCATTATTAGTTATCTTAGTTACTGATTTTTGGCCTCCACTTAAATTCCGTGCCCATGGCAATGCCTCACTCTCCTCACCCAGTTCCTGGTAAAACCCACTGTGTTCCTGCCCCTCACCCTCCTCAGTCCCAGGAGTGGCTCCCAATATTGTCAGGATGCAAGTGAAACTCTCAGTGTGCTGTCTAAGTCCCAGCATGGGTCTCTAGCTACCCCTCCACCCTAACCCTCCCAGCCAGCAGAACATGGCATCAAGGTGGTTTGAATACTGAAACACTTCCTTATCTCTCATCCATGTCAGTGCACCCTCCCGTGTACTCTGCTGGGAATGAGTCTCAGCGATTAATGCCTTTGATTTGTATATCCTCTCTTCCACACACACTCCACGTAGTCCTCCTGTCACCATACAGAATATGAGACAGGCACGCCTGCCAACGCTCTCATCACAAAGTTATCAGGAATAGAACTTAATAAACAGGAAGCAACATATGAAAACACTGAGTCAGAGCAAAGACACACAAATGCTGCAATTGCCTTTGCTGCCAAAATTCCAGTCTGTAGATGGGGCCTTCACGGTCGCCAGGCACAGCCCATGTGCTCGGGTCTTCTGTGCTGCTGACTTCAGTGGGCGTCCTCTGATGTGCCACTTCAACTCTCATGCATCCTCGGGGCCCCTGTCATCTCTAGTCTTCCAGAACCTGGGCTGTTACTTCTGGACCATCCTCCGTAGCAGGCCTAACTTTCTGTGACATTTGGAAATCTACTTCCCGTGCCTCAAAGAACCAATGGAAGGGAATAGAAAAGGAGGGACGTGGTGTTTGATTTCACAGTGCTGTCTTTGCGCCTCTGCAGTCTGATCTCTTTCCTTTCTTAGTGGACTTGTTTGGAGGACTTGCCGGAGAACCCACTTGAGAATCTGCTGGGATCTCTCTGCAAAATCAGATACTTCCCCAATGCCCACCTTCCTGGCAATGATGCTCTCCAGGTGAAAGTACCTACAAGCTGGAAAGCAGGTCTGTCCTGTGAAGTCTCTTTACAGTTGCATCCTAGCATATGCTGCATTTCTCCATCTGGTCCCTGGGTCAGACAGCCAGGTCTGGGAGACCTTCTTCTGTGTCTGTGTGACTTTTAATGGTTGGTATAGTCCTGGCAGATCACAGAGTGACACTCATATGGAGAATTAAGTAATTCAAGAAAGGGATGCCTTTTCAGAGTAGACATGAGGTTACGAGAGGCTCCCTACGGTTAGAATAAAGCTTTTGTTTTAGATGAGGGGTTACTTGAAGTTAAAGAACACTTTAATGCAGAAATCATTTTTGAGCAGGTATTATGTACAAAGTATTGTACTGTAACTTTTACTGAGTGTTTACCATGCACAGAGAGCACCTCCATATGCCTCAAAGACATTCATATGTGTTAAACAATTTAGTCCTCGGACGAGGGAGCAAGTATCACACTCACTTTACAGATGGGAAAACTGACGCACAGGGATGTTAAGTATGGCAGCAAATGGGCTGTAGGAGTCCAAGCAAACACATGAGTGGTATCAGTAGGGCAAAGTAAGATAAACACCACAAGAGAGGAAAGTGTAGAGGGTGGTTCCCTTGCTAGAGTCCCCTCTTGCACATTACTTCCTGGAGAACTTGACATCTCCTTGAAGATTCAGCCCTAGGTCTGTGTTTTTGGTAAAGCCTTTTCTTACCCCTCCCTTCAGCAGAGATGACCACTCCCTTGATTGATGCCTCCTGCCGGAGTCGTAGCATTACCCAGCCTGATCACCCGGTGTGACAACTGCTTCATATTTGCCCCCTTCACTGGCTGTGAGCTCCTGGAGAGCAGAGGCAAGACTGTGTGCCCAGGGCCTCCCCAGCATAGAGCATGGCACAGGATAACTTCTGATGAATGATATAGCAGTAAGTCAGGCTTGCAAGTCCTGCTAGGGTGGCTCAGCGGTAAAGAATCGGCCTGTCAATGCAGGAAATGAGGGTTCCATCCCTGGGCTGGGAAGATCCCTTGGAGAAATAAATGGTAACCCACTCCAGTATTCTCACCTGGAAAATCCTATGGACAGAGGAGCTTGGCAAGCTACAGTCCATGGGGTTGCAAAGAGTGGTACACAACTTGGTCACTGAGCACAAGCACAAACTTACTTAAAGGCCTCTATTCTCAGGTGACCCATGTCACTTACATTCCATGGCCCAAAGCAAGTACATGCTTCTGGGTACACTTTTCACACCTCAGACCTTGCCTGGCCAAATTCAGCTATGCCAAAGAAGACTCCAGGGGGACTGCCAGATGGACTGGTGACAGACAGGTGGAGAGTGGCCAAGCCAAGTTGACATATCCACACCTTGGGAACTCCCTTCAAAAAATGGGCCCTTCTGGAAATGTAGAAAAGCTGTAAAAGAGGTGGGTACTATGTGAGCTATGATAGGAAGGCGTTTGGACATTGGTGGAGGCGCCTACACCAGGGAATATTCCTATCTTGCTGTTAATTCTCTGTAGACCCCAGGCACAGCCCTTTCCTTCAAGGGTCCTCTTTCTCTCCATCAGAATAATCCCAGGCTCAAGTTCATGGTCTCCATGTTTTTAAGCTTATATGATCCCAACAACCAAGGAATATGCCTCATGACATGCCCAAAATATTATCTATCCCCATAGTTTGGGAGCCTGATGAATTTTAGCAAATGTAGCAAAACACTGCAGAGAAACAGATCATATTCCTTTCTCATCTTTAAAAAGCCTGTCTTTCCCCCCTACCCTCTCCCGTTTTTTTTTTTTTTTTTCCTTCTTGAATATTGAGTCTCCGGGGTGACTAAGCTTTGTCATCTCTAAAATCTGAGAAGTTTAGATTTCATGGGGTGAGGGAAAGGAGGGATGAACCATCTCTTATCTGTCATCTCAAGAAGATGCAGCACATTTCAAAAGTAAGATTGGCTTCTGACTATTAAAAATAAACTCTGGCCCATGGCCTTCCTTGCACATTAATCTTGTCAACAGATGTAGACTTGCACACACACTCTCCGGCTCAATGCTGAGACCCAACTGCTCGGGCCTGTTCTCATGCTAAGATTCTCTAAGGACAAGCATTTCTGTTTGGACAACTGTGAAGTCAGCCATTTGTCCTTTCAAGGAAAAGTTGCACAGTTTGAGTCACCTGCCTTTTCCCTAACCAGTCATCGTAGACACTCCATTCACACTTCACAAACTCAGTGCAAGGGTATAGTTCCCCAAAGAGAAGTCAACATTCAGACCTGGAAAAAAGCATGGAGCATGCAGAGGACTCTGTAAGGTAAATAATAACAGATAGATAGCAGAGTAAGACCAGAATTCACAGTGCTAATGAACCAGTTGTGAATTATCTTTTCCCCTACTCTCATATCCCTGGACCTGAATACAGATCAGCCTGAAACCCAAGTGGGCACTATCATGAACAGAGAGCTCTAGGATAACTCTATAATTTTAGCTCAAGGAATAGGAAGGACAGCTCTGAATTCTCAGATACAGATGAACTGAACACCCCCAAGGCCAAATTACATCCATTTGATGCTTACCAATTTCTTATTTTTCCCAGTCAAAAGTAGCATACACATTCTTTTCAAGGGAACATTAAATACTTACCAAGATAGACCATATTCTAGATATAAAACAAACTTGAACAATTTTAAAGTACTTGAAATCATGTAAAATGTTCTCAAGCTATAATGGCATTAAACTGGAAACCAATAAGATAAAGATAAGAGGAAAATTTCCAAGCAGTAGCATATGAAACAATACACTTTTAAATAATACATGGGTCAGAAAAGAAGTCTCAGGAGAAATCAGAAAATACTTGAACTGAATGAAAATGAATATATGACATACTAAAATGTGTGGCATGCATATAAAGCAGCTGGGCTTCCCTGGTGGCTCAGATGGTAAAGAATATGCCTGCAATGCAGGAGACCTGGGTTCAGTCCCTGGGTTGGCAAGATCCCCTGGAGAAGGGAATGGCAACCCACTCCAGTGTTCTTGCCTGGAGAATCCCATGGACAGAGGAGCCTGGCAGGCTACAGTACATTGGGTTGCAAAGTATCAGACATGATTAAGCAATTAACACTTTCACTCTTCACTTATAAAGCAGTACTTAGAAGTTTATATCAAATGCTTACATTAGTAAAAAAAGAAAGTCTCAAATCAATAGTTTAAACTTCCACAAGAAAGTAGAGAAAGAAAAGCAAAATAAAACCAAAGCAATCAGAATAAACAATAAAGATAAGGCAGACTAAAGGAAATTGAAAAGAAAAAGTAATAGAAACAACTAATCAAGCCCAAAGTTGTTCTTCTCTTAGATGATCAATAAAATTGAAGTGTGTCTTAGAAGATTCACAAAGAAAAACAAAGCATAAATATTAATATCAAGAATGAAAGAAGGGATATAACTACTTTACATTAAGAGAGTAAGAAGGAAATACTACAAATACATCATTTCATGCAAATTCAACAACTTAGATGAAATTAATTCCTGGAAAACCACAAAGAACCAAAAATCACTCATGATAAACAGACAACCCAAACAGTCCTATAAATATGAAAGAAAATGAATCCGTAGGTAAAAACCTTTCACAAAAGAAATTTCTAGGCCCAGTGGTTTCAGTGGCAAATTTCACAAAATATTTAAAGAAGAAATAACACAAATTCTATACAATCTCTTCCCAAAAATTGGAGTGAAGGAAACACCCCTTTCATTTTGTGAAACCAGCATCACCTTGATACCAAAAGCAGACAAAGATAGTGGCAAGAAGAAAACTACAGATAATATTCTTCATGAATATAGATATAAAATTTCTCAACAAAATAATAGCAAGAGAATTCAGCAATATACTAAAAAGAATAAAACACATAACCAAGTGAGATTTACCAGGAAAAATATAAGCCTGGTTTAATATTAGAAAATCAATCAATGATATCATCATAGTGAAAACTTAAAAGGGGAAAAAGCCATATGATCATAATAAATGATTCAGAAAAAGAGCTTTTAACAAATTTTAACTCCAATTCATGATAAAAACTTTCAGTAAGCCTAAAATAAAAGAGAATTTTCTCAACCTGATAAGTAGTATCTAAAAAAACAAGCTCTACCATTGATATTTCGTTTAATGGTGAAGGTCTAAGTGCTGTCCCCTCAGATCGAGAACAAGTCAAGGATGCCCACCAGAATAGCTATAACCAAAAGAGACCGACAATACAAAATGTTGAGTCTATGGACCAACTAGAGCTCTCATGCGTTGCTGCTGGGAACATAAACAGTACAACCGTTTTGAATATCTGTTTGGCAACTTCTAATAAAGTTAAACATACATCGTTTGCTCCAACGTGTCACTTC
The DNA here is from genome assembly GCF_014754425.2 of Oryx dammah. Classification (NCBI taxonomy): domain Eukaryota; kingdom Metazoa; phylum Chordata; class Mammalia; order Artiodactyla; family Bovidae; genus Oryx; species Oryx dammah. The sequence goes on from NW_024070197.1 coordinate 40,077,858, forward strand.
CAGTTCAACAGAATCACATGCAGGCATGTGTGCACCTAAAATACACGCAGGATTACACCCTAAAGCCTTAATCGTGATATCCAAAACCCCCAAATAACTCAAATGTTTTCAACAGGAAAATAGATAAACAAACAATGCTACATGTATACAGTGGAATACTAGCTGGCAGTAAAGAAAAAAACAACTTTGGATGGTTTTGGAGGAATCCCAGTAATATTATGGTGGTCCAAAGAAGCCAGGCGCAAAAGAGTGCACACTGTGTGACTTCATCCATGCAAAGCTCTGGAACAGGCACAGCTAAACTAAGGTGATAGGAATCAGAACAGCGGTTGCCTGCGGGGTGGGAAGGCTGACTAGAAATGGACCCAAGGGAACTTCCTGGACTGATGGAAATGCTTTAGATCTTGTTTGGACTGGTGGTTTCAGAGTCGATTACAATTGTGCAGACTTACAGACCCGAATATTTAGAAGTTGTGTGTTTCTATTGTACAAAAATAACCTCGATTTAATTAGAAGAAAAGAAACCCTTTACGAATATGGCACAACTTTCCATGAAACATTTTCACATCCATTCCCCTATACCCTCTGTTTGATCTTCCCAGCAACCTCAGGAAGCAGGAAGATTGGCTTACTTTACGGATGAGGAAACTAGAAGATGATTAGAGTCAGGGAGGAACTCCCAAGAGGGCACAGTGTGTGCCAGAGCGAGGACCAGAGCTCAGGTGTTAGGACCCCACGGCTCCTAATGCAATGCCCTGGTTTTCGATCTGTGTTCCCCCTGCTCTGAAGCATTGTAGAGATGCCCACGGGCAGATGATTGTCAGCCTCTACAATTCTCATCACTTTCATCCATACTTTTGCCTAAGATTTTAGCTGAAAAGTTGGAGAACTGCTGATATTACAGATGCTATTAATAAAGCAAATATAAATGTCCAGGGGCTCCCCTCTGCCCTGGCAGCCTCTGTGGTATGACTTGCAAGACTCTAGAATCTGATTTTCACTCTAGGATAAAACAGTGATATAGGCATGCTAAATCACTTCAGTCGTGTCTGACTCTTTGTGACCCTATGGACTGTAGCCCATCAGGCTCCTCTGTCCATGGGGATTCTCCAGACAAGAATACTGGAGTGGGTTGCCATGCCCTCCTCCAGGGGATCTTCCCTACCCAGGAATTGAACCCGCGCCTCCTGCATTGCAGGCAGATTCTTTTACTGCTGAGCCATCAGGGAAGCCCAAAACAGTGATATCTGCCTGGAACAGTGCAGCCTGCAGGCACCAGCTATTACATCAGAGTGTGTAAAACAGAAAGACCAGCTGGAGAAGAAGGTCTTTAACAATCGTTCTGCCACTGTTTGATGTCAACCCAGTCACCCCCATGCCCCCAAGTCTTGATTTCCTGATCTTTAATACAAGAGATCTGGGCTAGGTAAGTTCCAAGTAAGTATCCTATCCTAGGGTCTAGAGCTGGAAAGGAAGGATTCATGTTACTCTAAAACCTTCCATATGAACACTATCAGTCCAGACATCCCACCTGAGGATTCTTATTCCAGAGAAAACTCTCACAAGTCATTGAGCTGAGAGGGACTCCCCTTCCGTGTACAGAAGTAAGAGTCCTCCAGGATAAATCATCTCCCATTCCCTTGCCCAAGATCTCAAAGGACCTGACACCTTTTGTGTGCCACTTCTGGGCCAAGAATTGATACTGCAAACACTTGGGTCACAGTCCTAGTTCTATTAATAGTTGACAATGCAACTCCTAAACAAGACCCCTCCTCTATATGGACTTATTGCCCCGCCAATAAAACAGAGTTCATGATCCTGCCTACCTCCCTGGACAATTGAGAAGAAGGAGGTAAAATGGAAAGACATACTTTGAGCAGAATAAAACTCCCTACCAAGATAAGGGAATCTTATCTTTGCAGGAGGAAAGCCAGAGACACGTTACCTTCTAAATCCTTGGGGTCCAGAACCAACCTTTTTTCCCCCGTGCCTGTATGGTGCTACTCAGACCACTAGATGGCGGTAGCTATCATTTGCAGAGTCAGAAAGAAGGGTGTGGGAGAGCCAGGGGGCCGCCTGCTTTAAGAAAACTAGGCCAAAGCAGGCTTGTTACATCACCTCTAATGGAAGCAGCCAGTTCAGTCTGGATTTTTCTTTATTGCAGGCGATGGTGCAGGGAAACTTCCTGGTTCCCTGTGCTGAAATTAGCACATTTCAGCGCTAATTCAGGGCTGAAATCAGTCTTTATCTCCCAGGGAGAGGTCCTAGAGTCTGTCCCACCTTCCCTGGGTACAGGCCTTTCTCCTCCAAGCCTCTCCATCTGCCCCACAGTACTCGCAGCCCCATGCTTGAAGTGCACTTCTTGTCCTACCTTTAACTCTCAATTTAGTTCTTCAAGCACTCATGTCTGCTTATAGTCAGGGCCACTGTAAGTGTATCAGGCCCTAACCGCAAAGGAAAAATGGAGAGCTACAGGCTGTTGAGAACCTCTGCCCCTCACTTGCTAAATGCATGGTTTTGAACAAGACATTCTAATTCTGTTCTTTACTTCCTTTAATTTTAAAATGGGATTAATCATTGTCTTTTTAAAACCATGAATCCTGGTTTTTACAGCTCTTGGAACAGGGTCTGGCATGTTGTAGGCAATAGTAATGATTCATTGAGCACCTAGCGGGTACATTATCTGATTTAATGCCCATACCAATGGCCCAGAGAAGTTAAACAATATGGCCAAGGTGGCACAGCATCTCAGAAGTGAAGGCAGGATTTGAACCAGGTTCTGTCTGACCCCAGGAGCCCTGCCTTCTGCCGCTCTTGAAGAGAGAAAACAAGCACCCAAATGTAGGAAATGGAGAGATGAGTGAATCAGCAAACTGCACTGTCAGTCCCAGGGTACCTGCAAATCAGCCATCCTGAAGTGTGTCATTCAGGTCTCAGAGATCTCTTGTGGATCAACTCTAGCACTCCCTTAGGCTTTGAGAACTGGGGCAAGACCCCTTTATAGAGGCCGCAGATTTTTTCGTCTATAAAATAAGGCAGCTTGATAGATCACTATTGTGCACCTGCTCAGTTGTCAGAATCAATTGGGGTCCTTCTTAAAAGGATGGATCTTTGGGAGGGACCCCACTTTAGAGATGCTAAAATAGACTCTCCAGGGGAGGGATTGGAACTTCTATATTTTTAACAAGTGACTCGTGACTCTCAGGACCAAGAAAATTAGAAGAAAACATCCTAGGTCCAGATGATCTTAGAAGTTCTCCCAGTTCTGTCTATATTTCTGCACTACCTCTCATCTGGGCTCCTGACCCACCACCACGAACACCACAGACCCTCTCCCTCTGTCCTCCCATTTGATCCCCTGAGTATCCCACCCCACATGGACTTGATCGCTCCTTCCTTCCTGTAAGGCACTCAGCTTCTCAAGGGAGCCGAAGCTGTATAAATAATAAATGGAATTTACAGTAGCATTTAGAATTCACTTAAGCACTAGAAACACAGTTGCAGTGAAGTCTTCTTAAAAATCTTCCTTTCATTGGGTAAGAAAGAACAAAGATAGCTTCTCTCTTGACTTTCCTAACATACAAATCTGGATATTTTGACATGATTTGATTCTCAGTGTCCACGACGTCCTTTGGAAGGTTCCATTTCCACCGTCAGAACAGCAGTGTCCTGCTGCCCTAGTCTGATATACCCAGGAGCCCTAGGCCAAACCATGTTTCAGGCCAAGGACAGGGCTACTAGCCCCATGTCCTGGTGGAAGGCCTTGTGGAAAGACTGAGAAAGATGTACCAAAGCAAAAAGCCAACCTCAGCCTTATAAAACCAGATTCTCCTGTAAATCCCAATTCTTGCTTTTCCTGTTGGCATAGTCCTCAAATGGTACTGTTGAGCAATGCTGGCTTCTCGTTTTTCCTTCTTTCTGTGACAGTCTCTATCACAGCCTCCACTAACCACTGCCCCCAGTACTCAAAATTCTTACTGTTAGGCTAAGTCTTTGAGTTAAGGAAATGTTTTCTGGGAGAGTTAATACCCTGGGCTGGGTTTTGGAAGGCTGGTGCAGTCCGCTATGGCCATGATAATGCCGTGTAACAAGCCATCCCAATACTCAGTGGTTTAAAAACAGTTACTTATTCTCACTCACACATGTGTGTTGGCTGGGCAGCCCTGTTGGTCTCAGCTCAGCGGTCTGGCTACGGCCTTCGGATTGGCCCAGGTCTGCTTCAGGGATCCCTCAACTCTTGGACCAGTGGACTAACTGGAGCAGGTTTCTCTTGTGGTGAATGGCAGAAGCCAAAGAAGGCAAGTCCTCAGCTCAAGCTAATCTCAAGCCACTGCTGGCATCACATTGGTTCACAGTCCGTTGACTAGGGCAAAAGGTGAGGTATGCACCCTGCTCTACAAGAGACCAGAGTGCATCAGAACATAGGCTGGGTGCAAGAAGGTAAGAACAGAAAAAGAGTCAGGCAGCATGGCTTTAGTCCCTGCGGGTGAAACGACACAGCGACGATGTGAAATGATCCTGGAGCAGCTGGACCAGGCTCATATGGAATTAACTCAAGCCGTAGAGGCATGGCCACAGCAATGTCTCCATGGGGAGAGGGGTGGTAAGGAAGGAGAAAATGTAACTCAGAAAAAATAAAAAGTAAACAGTCTCCACGTAGGCAGCACATCACTGCCTGGACTTTGATGACTTAATGCCTTCTCTCTCCATCTCCCAGGGTGAAAACCCACGCGAGAGGTGCATGACCTCTTCTTTGTCACAACTGGTTGTTTCCTTCAGACAAATCACAGCTTTATAAAAGATGACTGGGAAGGGACTCTGGATGACCCTCTTATCCCACCTCCTCAGCTTCCAGAGAGAAAAAGAGTCTTGTGGTGGGTCATTAGTCAAGAAAGACGCCGAATGAGGAATACTGACTGTGCTTAAGCAATTTTCCCACTTGATACTCCTTCAAACAGCCGGGTAATTAAGATTTCATGTATTCAACAAACACTTGCTTAGCACCTATTCTGTGCCAAGCACTGTTCTAGGTGTTAGGGATAAAGAAGTGAACAAAACACCTCTCCTGAAGCTTCCATTCTACTGAGGGAGGGGACATAGGCAACAAATAAGCAAAAAGTAAATTCACTGTGTGGTGATAAGCGTGATGACAAACAAGCTGAGTGAGGGGAAGTAAGTGTTAACACTGGGGCTGTAGTGAGAGGAAGGTGGTGTCGTATACAGATGGTCAAGAAAATTCTCACACATGGAGATGACATTTGATCAGTGATATGGTCTGAATGTGTCCCCCCACCCCCCATAGTCATACACTGAAATCCTAATCCCTGAGATAATGGTATTAAGTGGTGTGGCCTTTGGAGGTGATTAGGTCATGAGGGTGGAGCCCTCCAGATTGGGATTAGTGCCCTTAAAAGGAGACCCCACAGGGACTTCCCTGGCAGTCCAATGGTCAAGGATTCACACTTCCATTGCAGGGGACATGGGTCTGATACCTGGTATTGGAACTAAGATCACAAATGCCATGTGGTACAGCCAAAAAATAAATTTAAAAAACAGAGAGACCCCACAGAGCTTCCTTGCCCATTCTGCCATGTGAGGATACAATGAGAAGTCTGCAACCTGGAGGAGGGCCCTCACCTGACTATGCTGGCACCTTGGACTTCCTGCCTCCAGAATGGTGAGAAATAAATTTTTTCTGTTTATAAACCACCCAGTCGGTGGTGTTTTGCTATAGTAGCTCGAACAGATTAAGACAGTTAGGAAGCTGAAAGAAGCAAAGGGGCACCCGAGAAAATATCTGGGCCTTTTTGGCAGAGAGATCAACAAGCGCAAAGGTCCTGAGTCAGGAATGAACTTGGCAGGGAGCAAGGTGAGCAAAGGAGATTTTGTGGTAGAAGAGGTCAGCAGGACAGCATGGGGGCAGGACCGGGTCAAGGAGGGCCTTTGGGGCTGGAACGGTTAATTTATGTGTCAATGTGACTGGGCTACGGATGCCCAGATAGCTTGTAAAACATTATTTCTGAGTGCATCTGTGAGGGTATTTCTGGATAAAACTAGCATTTGATTCAGTATACTATGTAAAGAACATTCTCCGTCACCAATGGGGGTGGGCATCGCCCAGTCTCTTAAGGGACCACGTAGAATAAAAAGGCAAAAGAAAGGAGAATTTCTTCTCTCTTCTTGAGCTGAGACTTCCATTTTCTCTTGCCCTTGGACACCGGTGCTCCTGTTCTCAGGCCTTCAGGACTTACACCAGTGCCCCCTCCCTGGCTTGATCCCCCACCCTCCCACAACCGACATTCAGACCTTCAGCCTTGGACTAAATCATGCCACCACTTTCCTGGTTCTCCAGCTTGCAGACGTCAGACTATGAACTTCTCAGCCTCCATAACCACATGAGCCAATTTCTGTAATAGATCTTCCCTTTATATCCATATCTATACACCTACATCTATATCTATGTCTCCCTGTATCCTATTGGTTTTGGCTCTCTGGAGAATGCTGACAGGGGCCATAAAAGAACTGAGGATTTTGCTCCAGATAAGATAGGGGATGTTGGGAAAAAAAAAAAAAAAAAAAAAGACAGGGGATATTGCAAGGTTTTGAGCCAAGGAGACACATGATTGGATTTTGGTTTTAAAAGATCACTTTGGACACTGTGTTCCAGAAGAGATTGTAGAGGCTAAAGGTGGAGGCTGAGAGTCTGTCTGACTTGGCAGCAGTTTCCAAGCCAACAATGGTAGTAGTGGCTGGGACCGGGGGTTGGCATTCCTGGTGGTGAGAAAGGGTGAGATTTGGGATTATTTCAATGGTAAAGCTGAGAGGATTCCCTGACAGATTGAAAGTATGGTGTTAGAGATAGGATTCAGAAAAGACTCCAGGAAGATTTTTATCTTGAGCAACTGGAAATGGTAGTCACCATTTTCTGAGTTGGGGAAAATTGTAGAAGGAAGTAGATTCGGGTAGGCAAATCAGAATGCACGTAGAAAAGGCAGCTATTTCCTTTGCTTCCTGATTGCTGGAGTCTAGCCTCACACAACTCAGCTATCCACATCCAGGGCAGGTTAAATGGTTTCTGTAGCCAAATACACCCACCATGGTACTTTCCTCTGACGGACTTAGTGATTTCCAGTAAATTCTTGATTCTAGAATGGGATCTCCAGGAAGTAGACTCAGATAAAGTTTAGTATGCTGGAGGTTTATTTTAGAGAGTACTCTTGGGATCAACAGCTGTGGAATGAAGGAAAGGAAGCCAGCTGGGCAGAGGAAGTGATGTGCAGTGTCAACAGAAGTTTGAGGAGACTTGAAAAGGAGATAATCCTTCAGGACTGCCAGAGCTGGGCAAGGGAACTGCCTGCTGCCCGGGAAAGGATGTGACCTGAGAAAGAAGTCACTCTCTTCATCTGAGGCAATCCTGAAAGGGCTGATAGCTGACATCTGTATTTCTAAGTCATTGCCAGAGCTGGGGAAATACATTCTTTATTTCAGAAGGAGGATCTGGGTGCTGGATCAAATGTCCATCACATTTCCTTGCATAAGTCACAAGGAGGCAAGCTAGTTTCTCTATGTCCAGTGCTTCTGCACTACCTCATGGCTGGTCAGCAAGTGGCAAATCCAGGTGAGTTCACAGAATTTCCAAGCAGTGGTGAAACAGAAGAATATCTTAGCAATGGAAGTGAACTCAGAGGGAATTCTTAAGGATGCCACAGTGGAGCCATGGGCTGTCATGCAGCTGTCAACCCAGATCCTGGTAATATCTAGTCACATATTTTACAGTCTTGGTTTAACACATCAGTCTTGGACTTGATGGTCCAGTGGTCAAGAATCCACCTGCCAATGCAGGGGACATGGGTTCAGTCCCTGGTCTGGGAAGATTCCACATGCTGTGGAGCAACTAAGTCCGTGTGCTGCAACTGCTGAGCCTGGGCGCTGCAACAGCTGAAGCTCACACACCCTCGAGTCTGTATTCTGCAACAAGAGAAACCACCGTAATGAGAGGCAACTAGAGAGGAGCCCCCACTCACTGCAGTGAAGACCCAGTGCAGCCAAAAATAAATAAATTGATTAATTAATAAATTTTTTTAAAAAACAGGTTTTTAAAAATTAGTCTTCACTATATGAAAAACTCAGGAAGTTAGGTAAACATTGTGAATCAAGTACAATCTTTACATTCTCCTTCTTATCCTAAATGCTTAGAAAGAAAAATTAAAAGAAAGAATAATAATAATCATAAACATTGATGATTATATAAATAAAATACAATATAAATAGAATATATGCTTAATAATATAATGATATATAATGAAAATTCATAACAGTATTGAAACAAGAAGGGATGCTCAGACCAAAAATTGTTAGGAATCCCTTAAAAGACAAGGAAGGATAGGAAGGACTTAAAATAGGCCACCACCAAACAGATCCTCCTTCTGAAATAAAGAATATATTTCCCCAGCTCTAGCAATGACTTAGGAATACAGATGTCAGCTATCAGCGTTTTTAGGATTGCCTCAGATGAAGAGAGTGACTTCTTTCTCAGGTCACATCCTTTCCTGGGCAGCAGGCAGTTCCCTTGCCCAGGCTTCTCACCCCAGCTCTGGCAGTTCTGACTTAAGATAGGACTTAAGGACTTAAGATAGGAAGGACTTCAAAAAGAAACCACATCTTACCTAGCTGTACAAAGGAGAAGCTTTCTACAAAAAGTGGGGGGAGCAGCCTCAGGAGGTCCAAGGATGATCAATAAGGCGATTGTTACCGAAGAAACTCAACACTATAAAAGAAAAGTACTAAATTTAATAGTCGAAAACTACATGTAGCATGAAGAACTAAATTCAACAAACTGAAGAACTAAAAACCCATGGAAGGAATCAAGGAAACGAATGAAAAAAGATTTTAGGAAAGTCTAATTAGCATTCTCATGTGAGGCGATATTGCATATATACAAAATAATCAACTAGAAGTCTTGGAAATAACAAACTTGAGTATTGAAATAAAAAACTCAACATATGGGCTGAATATCAGAATAGCTAGAACTAAAGACCAAATTACTAAACCAAGATATGGAACCAATGACTTCTCCCAGAACAAAGCACAGAAAGCAACAGAGGTGGAAAGTAAGAAGAAAGTAGAGAAATGGAGAATGAATCCAACGCATTCTAGAAAGAGGGGAAAACTAAAATGAAGAATAAGTACTCAAGTAAGAAGTTGGGGGAGAAATTATGGAAAACAAATAAACGTGAAAGTCTCTAGATTGAAAGGGCCATCAAGTTAAGTGGTGAGCAAGTTAAAGTTTAAAAAGATCTACAGTTAGGTTGGATGGCATCACTGACTCAATGAACACGAGTCTGAACAAACTCAAGGAGATAGTGAAAGACAGGGAAGCCAGGCGTACTGCAGTTCATGGGGTTGTAAAGAGTCAGACACAACTTAGCGACGGAAGGCCAACAACATTTAGTTATCTTGTGGACATTTTTACAAGAAGAGACAAGTTGTCCATACAGACAAAACTGATTCCTTGCAAAGGAATGAGAATCAAGTGTTCTCAAAATTCTCACTGGCACCACTGAATGCAACAGGCAGTAGAACAATAGTCCTAGAGATCTAAGGGAATTTATTTTTAACCTGGAATTTGATGTTCAGTAAAACTATCTTTGAAGTAAGAGAGGAAATAAAGATATTGTCAAACATGCCAGAAAGAATTCTTAGACAAGATGGAACCATATAAATGAAGAAAGGAATCCAAGAGGGCTTACATATTTTATCCAAATATGGGATTCAAGTCACGTTAAGAAAAGGAATCCAAAGGAATTAAGAAATCTTACTAATGGAAATGTATGATGGTATTAAAACAGAATCATTAATATTTTGTAACTAAAATCCCAAACCCTATCAACATGTTAAGTGCTGGAGAGGAGAGAAGAAAGATTAGCAGGAGAAAGGAAGTAAAAGGTGTTAGTATTCTTCACTGAAAGAATGTAAGTAGTGCTTGATTCTAGATATCATTGTGCCTCTCAAAAACTCACCCAGCCTATTACAGTTGATTGAAAGCATGCAAATGAGATCCATGACTTCCAAACATTAGAGAAAAAAGAAAAGAAAAGCGCATTTAATAATTTTTTTTAAGAAAAAGGCAAGAGAGAGACTTCCCTGGTGCTGCAGTGGATGGAAATCTGCCTGCCAATGCAAGAGATGTGGGTTTGATCCCTAATCCAGGAAGATTCCACATGCCTCAGGGCAACCGTGCCCATGCACCACCACAACTGGGCCTGTGTGCCACGACTACCGGAGTCCACACGCCTAGAGCCTGTGCTCTGCAGCAAGAGGAGCTGCCACGAAGGGTAGCCCTTGCACCCAAGGCAGAGTACCCCAGCTCGCCATCACTAGAGAAAGCCCGTGCACAGCAATGAAGATCCAGCACAGCCAAAAGCAAAAATAAAATAAGTAAATATTTTTTTAAAAAAGGCAGGAGAGATGGGGGCGGGGGGAACCACGAATTTATGATAAATAAAAAGCACGAAAATTGGCGGGAATAAGTTAAAATACATTAGTAATATCAATAGCATGAGTGGCTTAAATGCCTATTGGATGAGAGAGACTATTAAGTTTAAAATTAAAGGTTATATGCCAGGGGAAATTTAAAAGTTAAAGGGTGAAAATAGCTATGCCATGAAAATACCAATAAAAACAAAGTAGGCAGAGTTGTAATAATATCAAACCAAATAGAACCCAAGGGACAAAAACAAGAAAAGGAACTGAATAGTCTGGGGCAAGACTGAGACTTGTGGGTAGGATAGAGAGTAGAAAGGACAGAGAGTACAACATCAAGAATGGGGAAAAAAACATACTAGATGAAGTATATTTTAAATTAAAGAGAATATATGTGCTAATTTATACCAAAGCATTTGGAAATCCAGATGAATAGGATAATTTTCTAGAAAGCAATAAATCACAAAAATTGGCTCAAAAGAAAACAAAAATCATGAAAGAACAATAATCATATGAGAAATATAAATAGTCATGATAACTCTACCCTCATAAAGTGCACCAAAGTGAGAAAATTTACAGTTTTGAATGTCCTACAAAACATTCAAGAAATCCAAAATTCCATGCCATATATTATTCCACTTTTATAGGAAGATAGAAATTACCCAACTCATTTTATGTGGTTAGCATAATCCAATTCCAAAACTGGACAGGGAAAACAGATACAAAAGGGGAAAATCTATAGGCCAATTATAACTTATGATAAGGATGCAAAAACAAAATAACAAAATAACAGAATATTAAAACCAGTACTGCGTTGTGAGCAGGTATATAAGAAAGAAACACTAAAACATCATCCATGTTTCTGACTCGATTGAAATCTCTCAACAGATCATTTCAACTGATACTGAAATTTAATAAAATTTAACATCCATTTCTGATTTAAAAGAAAGAACTGACTTAATAATGTTTTCTACTATAGACCCACAGCACACATCAAAGTTAATGGTAAATTACCAGAAACAATCCCATTACAGTCAGGATCAAGGCAAGGACACCCATAAACTCTGCCACTTTTCAATAGTGTACTGAGGGCTTATTTGTGGCGAAAGACAAAACAAACAAACAAAAAAAAAGGAAATAAACACACTGCTGAACAGAAAGAGACAAAATGAATAGTATTTGCAGTCAATACAACCATCTACCTAGGAAACCCACTAGAACCAAAAGGCTAGTATAATTGAATAGAAATTTACCAAGGTGACGTATAAAATCAACACACAAAATTAATAGCTTTCATATTCCATAGCAACAACTAATTAGAACATGCACTTTATAACCTGATTCACAAAAGGGAAAAAAATAACCTGAAAAATATCTCAGACAAACTTAATAAAAAATACCAGCAGAAAAAAGCTTTAGGACATGAAGGAAAACCTGGATAAGTATGAAGCCTGAAAAACTGCTAGGGTGGAGTAGAGCTTAAATTTTGTTGTTTGTTGTTGTTTAGTCACTAGATATGTCTGACTCTGTTGTGACCCCACAGACTGTAGCCTACTAGGCTCCTCTGTCCATGGGATTTTTCAGGGCAAGAGTACTGGGGTGGGTTGCCATTTCCTTCTCCAGGGGATCTTCCTGACCCAAGGATGGAACACAAGTCTCCTGTTATCTCCTGCATTGTCAGGCAGATTCTTAACCACTAACACCACCAGGGAAGCAGAGCTTAAATACCTGTCTTTTAAAGCCCTATTTGTCTAACACTAACACCAGATTCTAGCTCAGCTGGTAAAGAACCCACCTGCAATGCAGGAGACCCAGATTTGATTCCTGGGTTGGGAAGATCTGCTAGCGAATGGATAGGCTGCTGCTGCTGCTGCTGCTGCTAAGTCGCATCAGTCATGTCCGACTCTGTGCGACTCCATAGACGGCAGCCCACCAGGCTCCCCCATCCCTGGGATTCTCCAGGCAAGAACACTGGAGTGGGTTGCCATTTCCTTTTCCAATGGATGGAAGTGAAAAGTGAAAGTGAAGTCGCTGTCATGTCTGACTCAGCGACCCCATGGACTGCAGCCTACCAGGCTCCTCCGCCCATGGGATTTTCCAGGCAAGAGTACTGGAGTGGGGTGCCATTGCCTTCTCCGGAATGGATAGGCTACCCACTCCAGTATTCTTGAGCTTCCCTTGTGGCTCAGCTGGTAAAGAATCTGCCCGCAATGCGGGAGACCTGGGTTCCATCTCTGGGTTGGGAAGATCCCATGGAGAAGGGAAAGGCTACCCACTCCAATATTCTGGTTTGGAGAATTCCATGGACTATATAGTCCATGGGGTCACAAAGAGTTGGATACGACTGAACAACTTTCACTTTCAGGACCGGATTCAGACAACAAAGGCCCAAACCAAAAAACTTGCCTTTTAAGTCAAGTGTACAGGGCTTTGTAGATGGAAGGCTTTGTTAGCAATTGGGAAAATTAAGAAAATGTCTTTTCAGGAAGAAAAATGAGGGCATGCACTGGGAACAGAGGAGAGCAGAAAAAAAAGACTGGGGGACATGGAAAACAAAACTTGTAGACTTGATAAAGTTCATCATTGTGGGCCTTGACCAAGGTGAGACCTGGAGTGGAAGAGGAGGAGGTCTCTGTCCCCACATATACCCCTCAAAGCCGTGGTGGCCAAACAGATGGCACACAGCACATTTTTGAACTACTTTTTAACACAGCCACTTTTTTTTTTTTTGCCTGCTTGCTCTTTATTCCTCTAGTCAAAAGTTCCACCAGCTGTCACTGTCTCAAAGAAAATGTCAGGGGTTTGTGGCTGCCTGTGCCTCTCCTCAGGGAGGGGGCCGGGGAAACTCAGCCTGCTGTAGCCTGGCTACAGGACAGGTGAAGCAGCTGAGAGGGTGGGCTCCTCACCAAAATAAACCCACCAAGGGGGTCCACAGCCAGTCCGTGTCCCATGGTCACTTGGTCCAGGTGGAAACATACATACTTCCCAAAGCACTTTTCCTCCTATTTCCGTGCCTCCTTCCAGACATTCCTGAGAGGCCAATATTATTTCCATTTCAAAGGGAGAACAAAGGGGAAGTCTGGCTTCAGGGCTTTCAAGCTGTGTGACCTTGGAAAACTCCTTTTCCCTCTCTGGGTCTCAGTTTCCCTGCTGCAAAATGGAATTGACCAAAGGTCCTTCAAAGTCCTCCCAATCAGGGCCGCACAGAGTTGGACACGACTGAAGCGACTTAGCAGTAGCAGCAGACAATTGCCTAGTATCAGGAAAACAGCCCTGGGACTTTCCTGAGGGTTCAGTGGCTAAGACTCCATGCTCCCAACGCAGGAGGTCCAAGTTGGACACCTGGTCAAGGATCTAGAACCTGCATGCCACAGCTAAGATCCTGTGTGCTATACCTAAGACCCGGTGCAGCCAAATAAATTAATAATGATGATGATGATGAAAGGAAGACAGCCCTGAGCCTTCTCTCTGAATGACAGCTCCTGCTGCTTCTCTAAATCTATGTTTCTGCTAAAGAGGATACACCAAGGAAATCAGAACCTGGAAACTGGGGGAAGCTATCAAACTAGGTCCTGTTCTTTTAGCATTTTTTTTCCTCTCCAAACACCCATCAGTAACCTCTTTAAGTGACAGCCAAATAGGACAGTTGGTTTCTTGCTGAATCAAAAGAAAGACAAAAACTTGATGAGTAATTTGCTGAAACTAATCTCTGCTCCACCCCAAACCTTTTGAAATTACACATTTAAACTGATTTAGAGAACTTTAAAGACGCATGTAAAATTTCTTTCCCCCTTGTTTAACTATATAATTGTTTTCACTCATAGTAATCTTCTCTCGGAGGCGTATGCCTGACTTATATAATAACTCCTTCTCCACATTTCAACTAATCCATTAGTGATACGGAGCTCAACATTCCACTACCCACAGTAAATTTCTGCCATTAAATAGCCACATGTCACATGGAGGAAAGGAGATACCTGGATGGCCCTGCCAAGCCAGGGCAGCATCGGCGCTCAGCCCCGGAGCCTGCTCCAGGTCTGCCTCTGGGTTCCTTATTCCAGCCCTACGAGTCAAGATATTGATCCAGCCAACCTGCAGCTGACCCAGAAAGACAAAGTAGGAGGGGCACACACATCCCTCTCTATGGTTCATTTCTGTCATTCCAGAAGGGGTGGGGCTGCGGTACAGGCAGTTGGAGCCGAGGCAGGGAGCAGGCAAACAGAGCGGGTGGCCGGGACTGCCCTTGGGCTTAATACAAGGCCTCAGCAGTCCAGCTGGGCTTGACACAGAGCCCCAGTCCTGCTCATTGTGTACACGGCACAGCTGATAAAGAAAAGTCAAACGTGTTTACCGCTTTTTTCCACCGTTGCCAGCTGGCTGCATTCTCAGGGGGCACTGAAGCTTGGCTTACAAGCTGATGGCACCTCTGCTCATTGACAACAGGCAGCTCCATCATGGGGAAAAAGAACAGAATCATTAACTGGGGAACCTTGGAGTCAGAGGGAAAAGAGACCTCAGAGGCCATTGATTCCAGGAGCTCTCAAGCTTTGCTGTGTGTCTGCATCACCTCTAGAGATGGCTGAATCTTTAAGGAACACCCAGGTAAAGCTAATGCATCCAGTAGTGATCTGGTTTCCTGGTTCTCAACATTAGCTATATGATATAATGACCTGGGAAGTTTTTAAAGTACCAATTTTTGGCCTCACTCCATACCAGTTAATTCAGAATTTCTGGCTATAGGCCTGGGACACAAGAATTATTGAAAAGCTACCCTGGTGATTACAATGGGCCATCAGGATTGAAAACAACTGATCTGGGCATCTTACAGAAAATATACCATGGCCCAGAGAGAGGTTAAAACTTGCCCCATGTCCCAGAGCAAGTGAGAGAGAGAGAGAGCGAGCGAGCAAGCTGTATAGAATCCAGGTGGCCATTAGTCCGATGTGAGCTCTCGGCGCCTGCTGGGATATGTGAGAGTAAGGAAGATGGCCAGTGTCACCCAGGAAAGCTTGACGCTCTGAAATGTCAGCCACTCTGCAGGGGATGAGCGTTCAGAAGATTGTGCCCTAGATAGTGTCAGAGCTGCTGACCCGAAACCACACTTTTAATAGCAAGAGTCCAGATCCCGTTTGTAATGCCTCCTCCTTCCTTTTGGATCTCAGTGCTCATCCATCAGGCATCAACCACTGGTCCTTCCCTGTCTCTGCACAGAACGGAGCCGTGGAAATGAGCACAGTGTCTTCTGTACCTTAGGGAGGCATCCCAAGTGTTGTGAGTGAATAGCAGGTTTGGTAAATCTTATTTCCTGCCCAGACTGTGAGTGCTCTGAGGGCAGCTCTGAGCCCCCTTCTCTTGCATCCCTTGGCTTGTGGTTCAGGACAGCAAGATAGAAAAGGCTCCACATGGCCCTGGGCAAGTCACTTCTTTGCAGGAGTCCCATCCGTAATATCTGAATGCTAACACTCACCTCCTAGGACATCGTTATGATTTAAGTGAAACATCAGAAGTAAAGTGCCCAGTCCAGAAAGTGAAAGTGAAGTCGCTCAGTCGTGTCCGACTATTTGTGACCCCATGGACTGTAGCCTATCAGGCTCCTCCATCCATGGGATTTTCCAGGCAAGAGTGCTGGAGAGAATTGCCATTTCCTTCTCCAGGGGATCTTCCCGACCTAGGGATCGAACCCGGGTCTTCCACATTGCAGGCAGACGCTTTACCGTCTGAGCCACCAGGGAAGCCCAGCCCAGAAGGGAAGTACAAAAAGTAGTTGACTCTCTCAATTTCTGTACAGGAATGGCACATCAAGGGAGATGCTGAACTAGGATTGCCTGGGTTTCAATTCAGTCTGCACCACTTCTTAGACCTGAACCTTTCTGACCTTAACTTTCTCTTCTGTATGATAACAGCAAGAGACACAAAGGATTGCTGTCAAGGTTAAATTAGGAGGTGCATTTAGGGCTTCCCTGGCAGCTCAGTGATAAAGAATCCGCCTGCCAATGCAAGAGACAAGGTTTGATCCCTGATCCTGGAAGATCCCACATGCCACGGAGCTACTAAGCCCATGTGCCACGACCAGTGAGCTTGTGCTCTAGAGCCCAGGAGCCACAACCACAGGAGCCTGCATGCCCTAGAACCTGCGCTCCACAAAAAGGGAACCCATTGCAGGGAGATGCCTGGGCACCACAGCTAGAGAGTAGCCCCTGCTCCCTGCAGCTAGAGAAAAGCCCGTGCCGCAGAGCCCCAGCACAGTCAGAAATAGATAAAATTATATAAAAACAGAAAGCGCATTTAGAGCACTGAGCACATGGAAAGCACTCGGTAAACATTAGCTACTATTACCGCTGCTGACCCCAGCCTCCTTCATGTCATTTTCAGATTCATATCCCTGCAATTTATGTAAACTTGCTCCCTGACTCATAGCAGGTGCTCCATACTTGTTGGTTGAGCATCCAGGATGGTCTAGAAATGACTCATAATTGAAACAGTGTCTTAAAGAAGAGGTAGACACTTTGCCGGGGGCAGGCAAGCTACAAACGATAGGCCAAATCAGTCCCCATCTGTTATTGCACAGCCCACGAAGTAAAAATGATTTTTACACGTTTATATAGTTGGGGCAAAATCAAAAGAATAATATTTTGTGCAAAGTAAAAATCAGATAAAATGCAAATTTCTGTCTCCATAAATAAAATGTTCTTGGAACACATCTACACCCATTCATTTGCGTATTGTTGATGGGTGCTTTCCCTTGCCCCGGTGGAAGAGCTGAGCAGTAGTGACAGACCATAAGGCCCACAAAGCCTACAATATTTATTATTAGGTCCTTTACAGGAAAAGATTGTCAGCTCCTGTGATAAACATTTAAAATATTTTGAAGAGCTGAGAGAGAGTGAAAGTAAGAAAGAAAAGGAAGGAGAAAGAAACAGATAAATTTGGTGGAAGAGGAAGCTACTAATAACCTGACTGAGCCTTAGTCCATTTGGGCTATAATTAATTGCCATCTACTGGGTAGTTTAAACAAAAACATTTATTTCTCACAGTTCTGGAGGCTGAGAAGTCCAATATCAAGGTGTTGACAGGTCTGGCGTGTGGATTGCAGATGGCCATCTGCCCGCTGCATCCCCACAGGGCAGGAAACCAGCTCTCTCCTGTCTCTTTTCATAGGGGTACTAATCCCATCATGAAAGCCCCCCTCTCATGACCTCATCTAAACCTAGTTTCCCCTCCAAGGCCTATTTCCAAATACCATCACATTAGAGATTCAGGTTTCAACATAAATTTGGGGAGAGGAGAGAAAACACAGGCATTTAGTCTATTGCACAGAGTCATCCAAAGAGGATATATAAGGCCTTGAAAAGGGTCATTTGTTCCCACTCCATTGGACACCTACTTCTGAGATACTTTTAGGGGTTGCAAGCATTAGCACAGGGAGCTGGCAGATGATCTTTAGGCCTCTTCCACCCCTGAGATGCCCAGAATTATGACTCAGATGCCCTCGAGGCCAGAGAATTCCAAGGTGACTCTACTCCAGGGGTCTGATGCCTTCAGGCTATCCCATTACATTCTTTCTGCACCACCAGTCCTGGGGTAAACCAATAGCTGATGGTCATTACTGACAAGAAAAGTTATTTCTGATTCACCAAGTCTCAACGTTTTTGATGAGTCATTCTTCCAATGAAAAGTGATATTGCAGTTATATATGATTTTCTGTCGCCTTTCTCTGTTGAACTACATTGATCTATTTCTCATTTGAAGCCATAAGGTCCTGATATACCTGCAGTCTGACCTTCCATCTGAAAAAGTCCTATCAGCTCACTTGACTTGAGAACTCCCATCATGGGATAAACAGGGGCGGATTCTGATTAATGCTGATAGCTCAGCTGGTAAAGAATCTGCCTGCAATGCAGGAAACCCTGGTTCAATTCCTGGATCGGGAGGATCTGCTGGAGAAGGGATAGGCTACCCACTCCAGTATTCTTGGGCTTCCCTTGTGGCTCAGCTGGTAAAGACTCTGCCTGTAATGCGGGAGACCTGGGTTCAATCCCTGGGTTGGGAAGATACCCAGGGATAGGCTACCCACTCCAGTATTCTGGTCTGGAGAATTCATGGGGTTGCAAAGAGTCGGACATGGCTGAGCACCTTTCACTTTCCCTTTCCTGGGTATAGGCACAGAGTCTGCTCTTGAAAACTGTTCTACCCAGGAAAGGTTGTTTGAGGTGAACAAATAAAGTAAAGCCACAGAAGCAGCAAACAGAAGCCCTAGATAGCTTAGAGTAACCTCAGGGGATCAGAAGAGCTGGAGAACAGGTTGGTGTGATTAACAAAATTTTCTGTCATCTCAGAAGGTATGAGTCAGGTTTTATTGTAATAACACCATGCAACAAACAGTCCCAAAATTATAGTGCCTTACAACAAATAAGCAGTCATTTCCTAATCATGGGTCAACTGTAGTTGGCCATTCTCCGCTGGGTTTAGAAGCATTCAATAAATGAGATTGGACTCATGCTTCGGGATGTTTCAGATCTCCTCTGTGTGTCTTCCATCAGGGTTGGGGCATGTTCTTCTCACAATGCAGAACACAAGCTCCAAGAGGGCTGGAGGAACTCACTAAACCTCTGTAAGTCTCAGCTTGGAACTTGCACAATACCTCCTCCCACATCTCATTGGTCAGAGCAAGTCTTATGATCAAGCCCCACATCAATGGGGCATGGAAGTATACTACATGGAGAAGCCATGCTGCTGCTGCTGCCAAGACATAAAATGAAGGAAGAATTATGGACAAAATCACACTGTAGGATGGGATGACCTGAGTGCCTTTACTTCCCAAGCTTTGCTGTCAGGATCCATTTTCTTTCTCACTTGGTAGAGCTAAAGGATTGTGAAGGAATCTTGGTCTGATGATGGAGGACATGGGTGGTGTGGACCATTGTTGGAACACCATTGGTCCCATCTACTCCTGGAGATAAGGGAGGTTTATGAGAGGTGAAGCTAACTCCTCTAGAATGTGAAGAAAAACTGACTACATAAATACATTTTCCCATCTCTCCACCTGCTTGAAAGATTCTGTTTAACTGGTTAATTCTAGTTAGTTGGCTTCCAGTTAACTGGGATTATATCTTGTAAGCATTTTTATCACCCACTTAGCACGTGGTGTTATTTCTGAATAGCCAGGATAATGATAAAATAAAAGACTACAGTCCTTTTCACATGCTTGCTTCTTAGCTGTTTAAAATTAGCTCCTTTGACACAATCAACGATTCTGCGAAGTGAGAACAAAGGAAAGATAAGAACTATTTTAAAAGTGCTGACATGACACCATCAACAATAGCCCAGCTCCAGTTCGGGCCTTCTTGGCTGCTTTGACAACCCTGTATGATCACAAGCCTGGATTAGACTTGAGGGCACCAAACCAGGCACCAGGAGATGGTGCCACCATACGTCTGTGGAGCAGAGGTCTAGGAACAAAGTCCTGAAAAGTGGCATGTAGACCAGGAGCATGACACAGACTAGAATCCTCCTGATGCTCTGGGGTCTCCTTCATGGGGCTGGCTTCCTTGAACCAGTTTCCTACTTGGCATGGATGCCCTACAGTCTCCTACTTAGGGGTCCTTGTTAACCCTGAGAGTTTCCCTGAGCAGAGAAATAAATACATGGCCTTGCATTGTCCCACCTGAAGAAGGGAATGGCAACCCACTCCAGTATTCTTGCTTGGAGAATCCCATGGACAGAGGAGCCTGGTGAGCTATAGTCCAGGCGTTGCAAAGAGTTGGACACATCTAAGCATTGTCCCTGACCCATCTTATTGACAACAGGTGAAGATTCATCTTGACCACCCCAGGCAGTGGGAAGATGGCCTCTCAGAGCCAGCCTTGGTTCCCTCTCCATTAAGGCCTTTTATGCCATTATTCATCAATAGAAGACCGACTCTCACCACAGATTTTTTTTTTTTTGGCTAGGCCATGCTGCATGTGGGATCTTAGTTCCCCGACCAGGGATTGAGCCTGTGGCCCCTGTATTGAGAGCATGGAGTCTAAACGTTGAATCACCAGGGAGGTCCCCCACCATAAAATTTTAAAGTAGAAAAGAAACACATGTTACATGGTCAATGTCTCTCTTCAGCTGTCAAGGTGTACATGCTTGCTTGCATGCTAAGTTGCTTTAGCCATGTTCAGCTCTTTGCAACCCTATGGACTGTGGTCCACTAGGCTCCTCCGTCCAGGGGATTCTCTAAGCAAGAATACAGGAGTGGGTTGCCATGCCCTCCTCCAGGGGATCTTCCCAACCCAGGGATCAAACTCTAGTCTCTTATGTCTCCTGCACTGGCAGGTGGGTTCTTTACCATTAGCACTACCTGGGAAGTTCTATCAAGGTGGACACCTCATACTAAAAGAATAGTCCACTTCACACACATAATAACACCAGCCACATGACCCTGGCTAACCAGCTAAGCCTTCACTTCTTAAGAGCATCATTATAAAATGGGAATCAGTTTCATCAGGCTGCTTGGAAGTTGCCCAGAGATTTGAGTTTGAGTCTTTAATCAATCTTTATTTCTGTAACAAGTCAGTTTAGCTCTTTCTACTTTAATTTCCTGTGTTACAAAATGAGAATACTAGTTAATTATTAGGGGTGCCAGCTCTAAACATCCATGAAATGTCATCAGATTGTTCAATTAATTTGATTAACCTATAGAAGATTTTCATATACAATAAATATACAGTGTATTAGAACCATCATTTTAATTAGTATGCCACATTATATAATTTACGTACCTAAATTGCTTTTTGTCAAATATAGGTGTGCTAATACACCTGGAAATGATGTGACAAGGTGTGTCCCAGTACACACCTCAGAGACTTAATTTGATTTAGAGATTAATAAAGCATGGAAGTTGCCCCTCTCTCAAGGTTACAGTGTTTTAAATACCGATTGCTTTGTGAATGGATTTGGGGACTATTACAGCAATCCAAGCTGACCAGAGGGGAGAACGATGCCATTGCAACAGTCTTTGTATTTCCTGATGCCTGCTTCAGTCAAGACAGTAGGCTGCGCTCTGGCCTAAAGAGAGGGGCGCAGGTTCACTGCCTCAACTCCCACCCAGCTAGACCAAGAACAGACTTGCTTTGGTGGTGGATTGGGGCCCAACAAAGGAAGGGTCTTCCAGGCTCGAATCTACCCTGGAATGTGAGCTTCATAGGTGCAGGGACTGAATCTGCTTGCTGTATAGAGCTGGGCACACAGGTCATCAGTGATATTTGTGGAGTGGAAGTAAGGAGCAGTAAGACTTTATGAAGATTCCAGGAGGACCCAGGCCAGAAAGTGAGGTGACCTCTTGCTGGGGTATTGCCCAGAGGAGTCATGCATTTGTTGCAGGAAGGGGAACCCCTTCCAGGGCTGAAGAGTGAGCTCTTGTCTAACCCTCGGAAATGAATTATCCAAGAAGACAAACGAGCTGACAAAGCAGGAGATGTTATTGGTAAGGGGTGCCCAGGCAGAGAGCAAGAGGGTAAGGGAAACCCAGGAGGACTGCTCTGCCATGGGGCTCACAGTTTCGAGTTTTATGGTGATGGAATTAATTTCCGGGTTGTCTCTGGCCAATCTCTCTGACTCCAGGTCCTTCCTGGTAGCACATGCATTGCTCAGCCCAAAATGGATTCCAATGAGGAGGATTCTGGGAGGTTGGTAGGACACATGGGACCTCCTTTTGACCTTTTCTTGATGGTGGCTTGTTATTTCCCTGTGCCTTACCAGGACTTCATGTCATAAAATAACTCATGGAAGTGGTTACTATGGTGCCTGGCTAGGGTGGATGGTTTGAGTCAGTTGTTCCCCCTAAACACATTCAGTGGGGACCAGGGATCTTTAAGGTCTATATGAACCCTGAGATTCTACCTGGACCTGCAAGGATGAGTGCAAAATAGGCAGCAGATGGGAGACAAGACAGTCCCTGTTCATGTAGGTTCAGAGCCACGATGTGGTGTTGGCTGGTTCACATCTGGCTGGGTGCCTTTCTCTTCTGGAAGAGGGACTCTATTCATTTATTTTCCAATTGAGGGATAATTGCTTTACAGAATTTTGTTGTTTTCTGTCAAATATCAACATGAATCAGCCATAGGTGTACATATGTCCCCTTCAAGAGGGACTCTTTAAATTTACGTCTATCTGAGCTGCTGGTGGAATGAATCACAGAATTCAGTACAGGGTGGGAGAAGCATGGTCTAAGCTATAGGCAGGACCATAAGAAGAATCAAAACTTGGACCCTATATTAGTTTCCCAAGACTGCCGTAACAAAGCACCACAAACTGGTGGCTTTAAACAACGGAAATTTATTCTCTCACATTTAGAGAGGCTAAAAGTCTAAAATCAAGGTGTTGGTAGGGCCATGCTCCCTTTGAAGGATTCAGGGAAGAATCCTTCCCAGCTTCTGGTGGTTGCCAGCAAAACTTGGAGATACTTGCAGCTGTAACAGTCCAGTCCCTACCTCTGACTTCACATGGCCTTTTCCTCTGTGTCTCTGTGTTTCTCTGTCCAAATTTCCCTCTTGTTAAAAGTACAGCAGTTATGGGATTAGGGTTCACTCTAATCCAGTATGACCTTATCCTAATTAATTACATCTGCTAAATTCAAAAGCAGAGATATTGCTTTGCTGACTAAGGTCCGTCTAGTCAAGGCTACAGTTTTTCCAGTGGTCATGTAGGGATATGAGAGTTGGACTGTGAAGAAGGCTGAGCGCTGAAAAATTGATGCGTTTGAACTGTGGTGTTGGAGAAGACTCTTGAGAGTCCCTTGGACTGCAAGGAGATCCAGCCAGTCCATTCTGAAGGAGATCAGCCCTGGGTGTTCTTTGGAAGGAATGATGCTAAAGCTGAAACTCCAGTACTTTGCCACCTCATGCGAAGAGTTGACTCATTGGAAAAGACCCTGATACTGGGAGGGATTGGGGGCAGGAGGAGAAGGGGACGACAGAGGATGCGATGGCTGGATGGCATCACAGACTCGATGGACGTGAGTCTGAGTGAACTCCGGGATTTGGTGATGGACAGGGAGGCCTGGCATGCTGTGATTCATGGGGTCGCAGAGTTGGACACGACTGAGCCACTGAACTGAACTGAACTGAAGACTCTTATTTCCTAATAAGGTCCATATTCTGAGGATCCAGGTGGACATGAAGTTTTGGAGGGACACTATTTGATTCAATACAGCCTGAGGACTCTGATATGACACTCTCCAAGCTTGGAGCATGGACCTCATAGCCTAGTCTCTCCAAACCTGCAACCTCTGCCCTCCTGGGGCTCCCTCTGACCGCTTCTGCAACTAACATGCTGGCCTCTGGGGGCGCTGTGCCTCCTTTAACCCTCCCTCCGCCCCCATCTCCCCACCGCAGCCCGATTTACAGATAGCCAATCTGAAGGTTCCCTCAATTCAGAGGGAGGTTCTTGCTTTGCTCCTGTTCGTCGCCATAGGGCAGAGATTCTGTAAGACCCCCACCACCCAGAGTGACCACAGAGGCATGAAAATGCCTGAAGTCACGTGAACCCAAGAGAGGGAGACCGCTGAGGACAGCGTTCCTTCTTCCCGCTTTCCTGAATGTTCTGGCCCCTCCCACAGTGGAGTTCTGGCCCCTCCCCACTGGGAGGGGGCCATAGCCTGATTCTCCTGCCGTAAACCTCAGTGTCTGGGTGTCGTGGAGCAGGGCTACTCTCCTGCTGCTTAGGCCTGAGATTGGTGGAGCAGTGCAAGAAAAGATAGTGGGTGAAATTAGAACATAACACGACTTCTCTCTCCCTCTGGTAGCCAGTGGAGTGCTGTTCTGTTGGTTTCATGTGATGACTGAATTGCCCTTTCACTGAGGGATGAGCAAATCTTTAAAAGGCAGGTAATGGAAGCTAATGGTTTCAAGAAAATGCAGCCTATCAAAGGGACCATAAAAGAAAGTGAGGTTAATTGTTATGCTGCTAAGAATCTAGGGAGCAGCTCTCAATTTAATACTAAGAAAACCTCCCAGGTGCCTACTGCTACCTGCTCCCGTTGTCTCTCTCAACAACCTAATAAACTGGCAGAAATCAGTCACCCCCACTTCACAGATGGGGACGTGGATCTTCAGAAATCTAATATGAACTAGCAGGAAATGGCTCCTTAAGAGTATCCACACAGTCCCTTTGGTTTACAGATGAGGAAAATGAGATCAGAAATTGTCACACACTGAGCCAAGGTTACACAGCTGGTAAGATGCCCAACTGGAATTCAAATTCAGAGCCCCGAGTCCAGGGCTCTTTACATGACACTGCGTGATGATGTGGTTTGTGGTTTGTTCAGGTTCCCACAGTTAGTGGGTATTAAAATGAAGACTTCAACCAGGTCTTCCAACTTCTGGTCCAGCCTCTTTCCCACTGTGCCCCTTGGGGTCTCAGCAGGAACTTGCACCCAGTCACCAGCTCAGTCTCCTTTTTGCTTCACCTTCATAGATGATCACTCCAGGACTTTTTTCCAGGAGCTGGGACTCCATGGGTCCAGGCAGGATGGGAGGCCTCGTGCCTAACTACTTGTTGGAAGGGTAAGCCCTGATCTTTACAACACAACCAGGCTATGTTCTCAAATTGGGCCAGAACATTTGTTATTTCGCATCAACTCTGAACACTCAATAGAAGAGAAAAAGTGGGACACTTTGGAACTGGCTTTCCTCTGTGCCAACAAAGTGCCATTATTTTAACTTCATTTGTGTGGTACAAATGAGAAGGAGATAAATGTCGTGTTCTAGCCAGAGTCTATTAGTGGGTATGGACGGCAACATGGAAATACTGTGCAATCTGGCTGGGTAAGGAACAGGGAAGAGCTGCACCCAAATATCTCAGCTCTTAAATTCCTGCTGCCTGGGATTTCTGAACCGTGAAGGAAGATAAAAATGCATGTGGTATATTACACAGCTACAGCTAGTTGCCTTTATATTTTTTAATTACATACAAATTCTGATTGGGTAACTTTGGGCACGTCTCTCAATCTCTTTGGGACTTAATTTTCTCATCTGTAAAACTGAGATAATATCTGACCTCCCTGCTACACTACATATTTTGGTGCTAGAATTAAATAAGAAAATGAATAGAAAATTGCAGTTGTTCCACAAATGTTATTGATTGTACATTATGTATTGTAGATACACAAAATAATTAGGCACCTAAGTAATCTTGCTTGCTTGCTTGCTTGCATAGTCACTTCAGTTGTGTTCAACTCTCTGCGACCCTATGGACCATGGCCTGCAAGGCTCCTCTGTCTATGGGATTCTCCAGACAAGAATACTGGAGTGGGCTGCCATTTCCTTCTCCACCTAAGTAACCTAGATACATGTTATAAGTATGTGTCTGCTGTGCTCTCAGTTGCTTCAGTCGTGTCTGACTCTTTGGGACCTGTGGACTATAGCCTGCCAGGCTCCTCTGTCCATGGCATTCTCCAAGCAAGAATACTGGAGTATGTTGCCGTGCCCTCCTCCAGGGCATCTTCCCAACCCAGGAATTGAACCCATATCTCTGGCATGCTCCTGCATTGCAGGCAGGTTCTTTACCCACTGAGCCACCTGGGAAGTCTATAAGTATGTAATTCAAACTAAAATATATTGCCTTTTCACCTCCCTGATGTAACTAATCCCATGAGATTCAATAGGAAAAAGGAAGGAATGCTTAAGCCTCCATTCTTTTGTTTTGATTTAATAAATTTTCACTGAAATACAGTGTATCATATAGAAAGTACTTGATTAATTTTTCCAAAGTGAACATACTTACCATCAGCACCCAGATCAACAATTATTATCAACCACTCAGAATCCTCCCCCAATATTCCTTCCCACTTAACTACCATCAACTCTTTCCCAAAGTTACCATTACTCTGAATGCTAATATTATTACTAAATTTAACTGTTTGAACTTTGATAAACAGAATCATACAGTATATACGCTTTGGGGTCTGGCTTCTTTCAATATTACATTAGTGGAATTCATCCAACACATTTTGTATAGCAGTAGCATATTTGTTTTCCTTGTTGTATAGTATTCCATTATGTGAAAATACCTTTATCCATTCTATTGTTGAGAGACTTGTGCATTGTTCTCAGTTTGCAGCTAATACAAATAATGGTTCACATGTATATACATTTTTGTTGAAGACGTAACTGGGAGAGGAACACTGGGTTATAGAGTAGTGAGGGCTTAGCTTTATCAAATATTGGCAAATATGCCCCAAAGTGATTGTTCTAATTTGTACCCAGATCAGAAGTGTGAGTTCTAGTTACTACACATCCTTACCAGCACTTGATTTTTTTTAAAACTGAGGCTACATTGGTTTATAACATTATATAACATTATATTTAGACTTCCGTAAATATTACAATGTACTTACCACCAAAAGTTTAGTTTCCGTCACTGCACAGTTGATGCCCTTTACCCGTTTTGCCCTCTTCCCACCCCCATTTCCATTCTGTTAACCCCTACTCTGTTCTTTGTATCTGTGTTTTTGTCACTTTCTTGTGTTTTATCATTTAGCTTTTTTAATATTCTACATATGATTGAAGTCATATGGTATTTCTCTTTTTCCATCTGACTCATTCCACTTACCGTAATACCCTCAAGGTCCATCCATGCTGTCGTAAATGGCAAGATTTCGCTTTTTTTATGGTCGGATAGTATTATTGAGGCTTTGCATGTTTTTATAAGTGGTAAGGCTAGTCATTTCTCTTACTTATGAATACTTTTCTTATTATTCTAGTTTGTTCATTTTTTCAAGTGAATTTTGGAATAAGCGTCTTTGATTAAAACAAAACTCCAAATATCTTATTATGATCACATTAAATGTATAAATTAAATTAGGAAGAATTGACCTTTTTTGAGAACTGATATTTTATTTGTAAGTTTTTCTATCGCTTTCAGTTTTCACTTGGTGTTTGTATATTGATCCTTCTTTCCTGATTATGTTTTCTAATGATTTAGCTATCTTATTTTTTCAAAGAACTAGACTTGCGGATGTCCCTGGTGGCTCAGTAATTAAGAATCCACCTGTCAGTTCAGGGGACACAGGTTTGATTCCTGGTCTGGGAAGATTTCACATGCCATGGGGCACATAGCCCCATACAGCACAACTACTGAAGCCTCTGCACCTGGAACCCATTCTCCACAGTAAGAGAAGCCATTGCGATGAGAAGCCTGCACACTGCCAACTGGAGAGAAGCCCCCACTAGCCACTAGAGAAAGCCCACACAGAGACCCAGAGCGGTCAAAAATAAATAAGTAAAGATTTTAAAAAGAATTGGATTTGGGATTAATTTATTAGTACTGTTTATCTGTTTTCTAATTCATTAATTTCTATTTTTATCATTAGTACTATTTCTGATAGCTTTCAATTTATTTTTGTATGGTTTTTATAACTTTTTGGCAGTGCTTAAATTTGTTTTTTATTCTCTCTTTTTTTTATTTGATTATGATTTTCCTGTCTACATTGATTTAGCTGTGTATTCGTTTCCTAGGGCTGCTGTTAAAAAATACTGTATACTGGGTGGCTTAGGTAATAGAAATACATTGCCTCACAGTTCTGCAGGCAAGACATCAAAGATCAAGTTGTTGGTAGAGTTAGTTTCTTCTAAAGCTATAAAACAGAGGAATTCTATGCCTCTCCCCTGGCTTCTGGCGGGTTGTTGGCAATCTTTGGTGTTCCTTGGCTTGTAGAGCATCACCCCAATATCTGTCTTTATCTTCACATAGTGCTCTCCCTGTGTGTGCCTTTGTGAACAAGTTCCCCTTTTCATGAGGACACTAGTCATATTGATTTTGGGCCCACCCTAATGACCTCATTTTAACTTGATTACCTCTATAAAGACCCCATCTCCCTAAAAGGTGACATTCTAGGTACTGGGAGTTAGAACTTCCACATATGACTAGAGGGTGGGACACCATTCAACCCATAACAGCCTGTGTCCACAAATCTGCACAAAGAGTACTTTCATTATTGTCGTTGCCTAAAACAGTCTTCCATTTCTGTTTTATTTCCCTCTTTGAGAGTTTAAGAGAGCCTTTAAAAATTTCCACATGGAAGGAACTTTCTCCTTTCTATTTTGTTATCAGTGTTTAGTGAATTGTATGATATATAATTTAATAGTTACAAAATGTTATCCAAACTGCATCTAACTTTGAGAATTTATTGAAGATTTATTTATGGGTCAATGTACAATTGGTTTCTATGAAAAGTGTCACAGCTTTTGGGGAAAACAAAATGTTTATTCTTTGGTTACACAGTTTAATTAGTTCTATCTCATTAGTTACTTAAATAGTCTTATCTTTACTTATTTTTGTCTTCTTGATCTATTCTTACAGAGTGAATTATATGCCTCTTCTACTTATATATGTCTGCCTATTTCTTGCATCTCTTGTAACTTCTGCTTTATAAATGTGGAAACTATATTCTTTGGTGTATTGATATTTACAAATGTTGTCTTAGTCAGACTCATAAAATCAGAGTAGATTGGTTGTTACCAGGCACTGGAGGGTAGGGAAAATAGAAAGATCAAAAGTAGAAATTTTTTTGCTATAAAATGAGTAAGTTGTGGAGTTCTCATATGCAGCATGGTGACTATAGTTAAAATATTATATTGTATATTTCAAATTTGCTAAGACAGTAGATATTAAAAGTTCTCAGTGCAAAAAAGTAACTATGTGAGGTGACATGTGTTGCTGCTGCTGCTGCTAAGTTGCTTCAGTCGTGTCCGACTCTGTGAGACCCCACAGACGGCAGCCCACCAGGCTCCCCCGTCCCTGGGATTCTCCAGGCAAGAACACTGGAGTGGGTTGCCATTTCCTTCTCCAATGTATGAAAGTGAAAAGTGAAAGTGAAGTTGCTCAGTCGTGTCCGACTCTTGGCGACCCCATGGACTGCAGCCCACCAGGCTCCTCCGTCCATGGGATTTTCCAGGCAAGAGTACTGGAGTGGGGTGCCATAAGCAACACTATTGCAATAACCATTTCACATATATATATATACACATATATATATATGCTGCTGCTGCTAAGTTGCTTCAGTTGTGTCTGACTGTGTGACCCCATGGATGGCAGCCCACCAGGCTCCTCTGTCCATGGGATTTTCCAAGCAAGAGTACTGGAGTGGGGTGCCATTGCCTTCTCCAATATATATATATATATATATATATATCATCATGCTGTATAACTTAAAATTATACAATGTCATTTGTCAACTGTATTTCAGTAAAGTTGGAAGAAAAATATTGTCTTTACTGAATTATACTCCTTAGATTACAATATATCTTTCTTTTTCATTTAATGATCTTTGTACTGAATGTCACCTTATTTGTCCTGTCGTTCAGTCGCTAAGCTGTGTCCAACTCTTTCAACCCAATGGACTGCAGCACACAGGCTTCCCTGTCCTTCACCATCTCCGGAAATTTGCTCAGATTCGTGTCCTTTGAGTCAGTGATGTTATCTAACCATCTCATCCTCTGCTGCCCTCTTCTCCTTTTGCCTTCAATCTTTCCAGCATCAGGATCTTTTCCAATGAGTCAGCTCTTCACATCAAGTGGCCAAAGTATTGGAACTTCAACTTCAGCATCAGTCCTTCCAATGAATATTCAGAGTTGATCTCCTTTAGGATTGACTGGTTTGATCTCCTTGCTATCTAAGGGATTCTCAAGTATCTTCTCCAGCACTACAATTCGAAAGAATCAATTCTTCAGCACTCAGTCTTCTTCATGGTCCAACTCTCACATCTGTACATGACTACTGAAAAAACCATAGCTTTGACTGTATGGATATTTGTCGGCAAAGTGATGTCTCTGCTTTTTAATACGCTGTCTAGGTTTGTCACAGTTTTCCATCCAAGAAGTAAGCGTCTTTTAATTTAATGGCCGCAGTCATCATCTGCAGTGATTTTGGAGCCCAAGAAAATAAAATCTGCCACTGCTTCCACTTTTCCCCATCTATGAAGTGATGGGACCAGATGCCATGATTTTAGTTTTTTTAATGTTGAGTTTTAAGCCAGATTTTTCACTCTCCTCTTTCATCCCCATCAAGAAACTCTAGTTCCTCTTCACTTTCTGCCATTAGAGTGGTTTATCATCTGTGTACCTGAGGTTATTGATATTTCTCCCAGCAACCTTGATTACAGCTTGTGATTCATCCAGCTCAGCATTTCACATGATGTGTTCTGCATACAAGTTAAATAAACAGGGTGACAATATATAGCCTTGTCATACTCCTTTCCCAGTTTTGAACCAGTCAGTTGTTCCATGTCTGCTTTTGATGGTTTCTTTTTGACTTGCAAACAGATTTCTCAGAAGACAAGTAAGGTGGTCTGGTATTCCCATCTCTTTAAGAATTATCCACAGTTTGTTGTGATTCACACAGTCAAAAGCTTAAGCATAGTCAATGAAGCAGAAGTAGATGTTTTTCTGGAATTCCCTTGCTTTCTCTAAGATCCAATGAATGTTGGCAATTTGATCTCTGGTTCCTTTGCCTTTTCTAAACCCAGCCTGTATATCTGGAAGTTCTCAGTTCACGTACTGTTGAAGCCAAGCTTGAAGGATGTTGAGCCTAACCTCACTAGCTTGGGAAATGAGCACAATTGTATAGTAGCGTGAACATTCTTTGGTATTGCCCTTCTTTGGGATTGAAATGAAAACTACCTTTTCCAGTCCTGTGGCCACTGCTGAATTTTCCAGATTTCTGACATATTGGGTGTAGCACTGTAATAGCATAATCTTTTAGGATTTGAAATAGCTCAGCTGGAATTTCATCACTTCCACTAGTCTTGTGCGATGTTTCATTAGGCCCACTTGACTTCAGACTCCAGGATGTCAGGCTCCGGGTGAGTGACTGACTACACCACTGTGGTTATCTAGGTCATTAGTATAGTTTTTTGGTATAGTTCTGTGTATTCTTGCCACTTCTTTTTAATCTCTTCTGCTTCTGTTGGGTCCTTACCATTTCTGTCCTTTATCATGCCCATGCTTGCATGAAATGTTCCCTTGATATCTCCAATCAAGGAGAGATCTTGAAGAGATCTCTAGCCTTTCCCATTCTATCATTTTCCTCTGCTTCTTTGAACTGTTCACTTAAGAAGGCCTTCTTATCTTTCCTTGCTGTTCTCTGGAACTCTGCATTCAGTTGGGTATATCTGTTCTGAACTCCATCTTATCTGATATTGAGACTACCTTTGCTTTCTTTGTGTCTATATTTCCCTGATGCATATTTGTTTTTCTGTGGTTTTGTTTTAGATGTATTTCTTACATATAACATAGGGTTGGGTTTGCTTTGTGATTCATTCTGAAAATCATTTTATTGCAATAAAATTTACTCTAATAACAGGTCAAATATGCTTGGTCTTTGTTCTATCATATTAATTTTACTATGTTGTGATTGAATAGCTATAGTTTTTAAAAATATTTCATTATGTAGTCTATAGTTATTTTGTGTCTTGTTACTCTGATATTTGGAAAACTCAGCAGTGGCCACAGGACTGGAAAAGGTCAGTTCTCATTCCAATCCTAAAGAAAGGCAATGCCAGAGAACGCTCAAACTACCTCACAATTGCACTCATCTCACATGCTAGTAAAGTAATGCTCAAAATTCTCCAAGCCAGGCTTCAGCAATACGTGAACTGCGAACTTCCAGATGTTCAAGCTGGTTTTAGAAAAGACAAAGGAACCAGAGATCAAATTGCCAACATCCACTGGATCATGAAAAAGCAAGGGAGTTCCAGAAAAACATCTATTTCTGCTTTATTGACTATGCCAATGCCTTTGACTGTGTGGATCACAATAAACTGTGGAAAATTCTGAAAGAGATGGGAATACCAGACTACCTGACCTGCCTCTTGAGAAACCTATATGCAGGTCAGGAAGCAACAGTTAGAACTGGACATGGAACAACAGACTGGTTCCAAATAGGAAAAGGAGTACGTCAAGGCTGTATATTGTCACCCTGCTTATTTAATTTATATGCAGAGTACATCATGAGAAATGCTGGGCTGGAAGAAGCACAAGCTGGAATCAAGATTGCTGGGAGAAATATCAATCACCTCAGATATGCAGATGACACCACCCTTATGGGCAGAAAGTGAAGAGGAACTAAAAAGCCTCTTGATGAAAGTGAAAAAGGAGAGTGAAAAAGTTGGCTGAAAGCTCAACATTCAGAAAACTAAGATCATGGCATCTGGTCCCATCACTTCATGGGAGATAGATGGGGAAACAGTGGAAACAGTGTCAGACTTTATTTTGGGGGGCTCCAAAATCACTGCAGATGGTGAATGCAGCCTTGAAATTAAAAGACGCTTACTCCTTAGAAGAAAAGTTATGACCAACATAGATAGCATATTGAAAAGCAGAGATATTACTTTGCCAACAAAGGTCCATCTAGTCAAGGCTATGGTTTTTCCAGTGGTCATGTATGGATGTGAAAGTTGGACTGTGAAGAAAGCTGAGTGCCAAAGAACTGATGCTTTTGAACTGTGGTGTTGGAGAAGACTCTTGAGAGTCCCTTGGACTGAAAGGAGATCCAACCAGTCCATTCTGAAGGAAATCAGTCCTGGGTGTTCATTGGAAGGACTGATGTTGAAGTTGAAACTCCAATACTTTGGCTACCTCATGCGAAGAGCTGACTCATTGGAAAAGACCCTGATGCTGGGAGGGATTGGGGGCAGGAGGAGAAGGGGAAGACAGAGGATGAGATGGCTGGATGACATCACCGACTCGATGGACATGAGTTTGAGTGAACTCCAGGCGGTGATGGACAGGGAGGCCTGGCGTACTGTGATTCATGGGGTCACAAAGAGTCAGACATGACTGAGCGACTGAACTGAACTCTGATATTTAGAAAGATTTGTATTTTTGTTCTAACAGTCGCCTTTACAAGTATCAGTTCAGTTGTTCAGTCAGATCCGACTCTTTGCAACCCCATGGACTGCAGCACGCCAGGCTTCCCTGTCCATCACCAATTCCCGGAGCTTTCTCAAACTCATGTCCATCAAGTCGGTGATGCCATGCAACCATCTCATCCTCTGTCATCCCCTTCTCCTCCTGCCTTCAATCTTTTCCAGCATCGGGGTCTTCTCCAGTTACTCAGTTTTTCGTATCAGGTGGCCAAAGTATTGGAGTTTCAGCTTCAGCATCAGTCCTTCCAAAGTATATTCAGGACTGATTTCCTTTAGGATTGACTGGTTGGATCTCCTTGGAGTCCAAGGGACTCTCAAGAGTCTTCTCCAACATCACAAGTATAACACCATTTTAATGCCCTTAGCTCTCTATCCCCTTAGTTAGTTCTTTGAAGTTGCTCAGTTGTGTCCAACTCTTTGCGACCGTGGACTGCAGCCCACCAGGCTCCTCCGTCTGTGGGATTCTCCAGGAAAGAATACTGGAGTGGGTTGCCATTTCCTTCTCCAGCTTTACCACAAGCAATAATAGAATGATTGTATTTTCTTTCCTTCCCTTGTCATATTTCTTAGTTTTACTACATAGCTCATAGATGAGGCCACCAGTGATAATCAATAAACATTGATTAACTGCTACACTTTTCTAAAAACAAAACCCAACAAAACACACACTCAATGTCTAGAAAAAAAACCTTCTCTTTCATCCTCTGCCTGAATATCTTATGCTGGCTTGTCTAGAACCAGCCACCAGTCCTGTTTGAAAACATTTTCCCTGGACCTAAAGACAGGAACCTGGACCTTGGAAAGTGAGAATTGCTATATGTAGGCACACCTGTCACACCCATGTTCTCCTCTTTGATCCAGCTCCTGATTTCTCCATTGCCCAAGCTCTGGGCAATCAGAGCAGCAGTAAAACCAGCAATCAGTGGGAGTAACCGGGACTGGATCTCAAAACTGTTCCGAGGACCTGGCCTCATCAAGTACAAAGGTTACAAGATCGAAAGGACTAGAGGTACAAGTCAGGAAATAGAAGTACATTTTAGAGACACACCTGATTACCAGAATGAGTCCACAAACAATAAATGCTGGAGAAGGTGCAGAGCAAAGGGAACCCCTCTACACTGTTGGTGGGAATGTAAATTGGTACAACTACAACCACTATAGAGAACAGTATGGAGGTTCCTTAAAAAACTAAAAATAGAGTTGAAAATATGATCCAACAATCCCACTCTTGGGCATATGTCTGGAGAAAACCATAATTTGAAAACATACATGTACCTCAACGTTCACAGTAGCAATCTTTACAATAGCCAAGATATGGAAGCAACCTAAATGTCTGTTGACAGAGGAATGGATAAAGAATATGTGGTACACATAAACAATGGAGTATTACTCAGTCATAAAAGAATAAAATAATGCCATTTGCGGCAACATGGATAGATCTATAAATAGAAGTTACCATATTAAGTGAAGTAAGTCAGACAGAAAAAGACTAATATCATAAGATATCACTTATATGTCAAGTCTAATAAAAAATGATACAAATGAAGTTATTTACAAAACAGAAAAAGATTTACACACTTTGAAAACAAACTTATGGTTGCCAAAGTGGAAAGGTGTCATGTCAATGTAGGGCAAAACCAATACAGTATTGTAAAGTGGAAAAAAAAAAAACAAACAAAGTGGAAAGGTGGAGGGGAGGGATAAATAAGGAGTTTGGGATTAACATAAACACACTACTGTATAGCACAGGAAACTCTACTCGATATTCTGTAATAATATAAATGAGAAAAGAATTTGAAAGAATGGACATGTGTATATATATATATATATATATATATATCTGAATTATTTTGTTGTACACCTGAAACTAATACAACATTATGAATCAACTACACTCCAATATAAAATAAAAATTAAAAAAGAATGAGTCCAAAGGCTTACATGACCTACTGCACCTGCCTTACCTACCTATAGGGTGACCACTGGTCTTGATGAACAGTTTTGCTTTGTGCCTGTTGAGCCAAAGGATTTCAGTTTGGATAACAAATTATAGACTCACCTCATCCCAAAACCATGTGTGTGATTGACAAAGGTGCCAGGTAGTCTTGGTCTTCATTTTCATCATAACTGGAAAGCATACATGATCTGCCATTGACTAGCTGTCTTTCTGGCTAAGTTAAGTGTCCTAATCTGTAAAATAAAGACAAAAAGAGAGTCAGTTTATTGAGCTCAAGAGTCTCTTTTGTTAGTACATCAGAAGTGTAGTTTTACTCAGCTTCATCATTTTTTTCATTAAGATCAAATTATTTAGGTCATGGCTATTTTAAGAGTCAGAATCAAAATGGACAAAAAAGCAATCAGTTGTGTAAGTATATGCAGACAACAAGAACCATTATTACTGCAAGAGGCTTTCTGGCACTTTCCTTTAGAAAAAAAGAGAGAGAATTAAGCATTCTATTGATTTTTAGAGTTAAGTTCATGGAAAGGTCTTTTCCACCAGCTCAGTGATGTGTACAAGGCATGCAGTGTCCCTGAGGACAGCAGGTCCCGCTTGACAGGAACTAGGATTGGAGAGGGATGGTTCATGTGCTCACAAAAATCTCCAGCATAAGAGTTTCAGGCAAAAGCCAATATGTGGGAGGCTCTGAGGGCCTTAATTAAAAGGTCAATCAATTTTTTCCAAGGTAATTTTATAGTGTGCATTAAAAGAATTCATGA
The DNA here is from genome assembly GCF_014754425.2 of Oryx dammah. NCBI lineage: Eukaryota > Metazoa > Chordata > Mammalia > Artiodactyla > Bovidae > Oryx > Oryx dammah. The sequence continues at coordinate 40,113,967 of NW_024070197.1, forward strand.
TCTGTTCTCTCCGTTTGGGTGGAGTTCAGACCTACTGGAGCACATGGTCCTGTGTCTAAGGAACAGCAAGTAACAACAGATAGTCATTAGACAAAGTTGCATCAACCTGCCAGACACTGCAGTCCACCCCCACTTCCACCTTCTTTTAGAATCTATCTTTAAGAGGAAAAGTCTCTCGATAAGACTCAGAGCTTGGGACTCTCCTGTTTGGGAAAACTTTTCAAAGTATCTCAATATACATCCCTTCTCTCGAATGAGTTGGTCATTTGCCTAGTTCTTCTCTAGACGCTGCCACCCCTCCAGACCAAGAGTCAGCAAACTTTTTCTGTAAAGGGCCAGGTAGCAAATATTTCGGGTTTAGCAAGCCATGTGATCTCTGTAGTAACTGTTCAACTCCGCAGTTGGAGCCACAGATAATACCTAAAGAAATGGGCATGGCTGTGTTTTAATATAATTGTATTTATGAACACTAAACTGAAATTTGAATTTCTTATAATTTTTATGGGTCATGAACTGTTATTGTTTTGATTTTCTTTCAACCATTTGACAATATAACAATTGCTGTTAGCTGGCAGGTTGTACAAAAACGAGTGAACCAAACTGGGCCCATGGGCCATAGCTTGCCAACCTCTCTTCCATATCATGAACAACTTGAGGACAGGGACTCAATCATCATCATCTTACTATCTCCTAGGATTTCACTCAGTATCTGACACTTTTGAGGCATCCAAAACGGTGGAGGAAGAAGTGAGCAATGGAGACCATGAAAAAGACAGCAGATACATCTATCACACTCTAAAATAAGCCCTTCACATTGTTCTGTGTATGGGTATTGGAAGGGAGGATGTGTGAGAGCTAATAGTATCATTTTGGAGTCAGAAAGACCTGGGTTATACTCGCAGGTCCACCATTTTCTGGCTTGGGACCGGCGAGCAAGTAAGTGACTAACTGGATGCATTGTGTGTATGTGTAAATAATAGGAAAACAACCAATGGTGGTTTGAACATAGCAGATATTCATTGTCTTGCTTATCAAGAAGCCTAGACATAGTGGTTCCAAGGCTTGTTTGGTGGCTCAACAATGTCACACAGTTTATATTCTGACATCCTGAGCCATTGGCTTTTCATCTATATGTGTGTCACCTATGGTCACAAATGGCTGTCCCAGTTTTCAGCATATTTACATGTTCAAGCCAGGAATATGAGGAAGTGCCAGCTCAGTCTCCTCTCATCCTGCTATCAGGAGGCCATTGTCTTATCCAGAACATTCCAAGCAGGTATCATTTATGTTCTCCGTGTGCAGACCTGGGCTGTGTGGCAAAGGAGGTGAGCCTTTACTGCGGGAAGCAAGGGAAGATGGAATTGGGAATGGTTTGGGGAGACCCTTAACAGTGTCCATCTCACAGTCTGTTGTGAGGACAAATGAGGCGATGTGTGAGAAGCACTGGCACGTGAGTACTCAGTCAACTGCGGCTACCATTATCAGTAGGAATAACAATAGTTTCAAAATCCTAAAATACAATCCCACAGTGTCAGTAGAAAACTATAATTTCTCAGATGAAGTTAGAAAGCCTTCATACTCTCATTTCACTGTAATTACATATAGTTAAAATTAATGAATATTGAGTTGGAAGAGAGAAAATATGTATGTGTGTGTTGGGTTATTGATTTATTTCATACTATATATGTACATGGAGCTATATATACACATATGCACACTAAAATTAAATGAGAAAAACCTGGTGATGCCAGGTATGCTCCACATCCTGCTTGTTAAATTAGATAACTCAGTCACTTTCCCCAGGCTTAAAATCTGAGTCATCCTTCCCTCTCTCTTTGCCTTCCCTGGCCAGTCAATAAGCCCTATAGATTTTTCACTACAATATGCCTCATATTTGTTCTCTATTTTCCAGAACCCAAGCACAAGCTTTATCACCTCTTGTCCAGATGACTGCAATAGACTGCTAAGTATTCTTCTGTCCCTAGTTGCTCTATCTGCTACCAAGCCAATCCACTCCCTCCTTCTTCCCAGAGTTATCTTCCGGAAGCAAAGCTCCGACCATGCCATTTTCTTGCTCACAATCTTTCAGTGGTTTACCAATGCCTTCAAATTTCAAATTCCTCATGTTATTCAAGGTGTTCCTGACCTGTCCCCAACCTCCTTTCTTGTCCTCTCTTCTCCTCACATGCACAGTACAGCTCACTTAGAACTTGCCCTCTGTTCTCTGAACCATCCCCTCCCCACCCCCAGGCATTGTTGCTCACACCGCTCCATCTCTGCTTTTCCAGATATAGGAATGATGGGTAGTTTCCATTTTAAGTTACAATGAAACTGTGCTTGTGGGTGACTACAAGAAGTTTGGAATTTTATGGACTATAATTTGTGTAAAACTGTCTGATTAAATCAATAAACAGTCAAGCATTGCCTCTGATGTTTTTCTAGTCCAGGGATAGTCAAATGTACTGATGATCTACAACTTAAAATTGAAATGCCCTATCCATCAAATGAGTTACGAAGGAGACACCTGATTCAGGCCAGCAGGCTCAGCACCTGGACATTGCAGCGAGCTGGTTGGAGCTCAGCTTGGTTCTCCCTTTATAGAGATATCAGAAGGCTTTTGTATGGCAGAGGGTTGGAGTTTTCTGTGCTGGTCCAGGCGGTGTAGTGGTAAAGAATCTTCCTGCCAATGCGGGAGACATAAGAGACGTGGGTTCAATCCCTGGGTCGGGAAGATCCCCTGGAGAAGCAAATGGCAACAAGCTCCAGTATTCTTGCCTGGAGATTCCCAGTGGACAGAGGAGTCTGGTGGGGTACAGCCGATGGAGTTGCAAAGAGTCGGCAATGACCCAGTAACTAAGCAAGTGCGTGCGTGCACACACACACACACACACACACACACACACACACACACACACACAAATCAGGAAGGGAGCCCCTGCGTTTGGTGCCAGGTGCTGTGACAAATGTGCTATTCTGTTGTCTAGTTAACTCTCCCAACAGCTCTGTGAGGTAGGCATTCTTATTATCTCTGTTTTCTAGTGGAGATGAAAGATTCAAAGATGAGTAAATTCTTAAGGTCACAATGCTGGGGTGTAAAACCAAGTCTGTCTGACTCCAACATTTTCTGTACATTTTCCTGTGTATCCAAGATTACACAGCAGGTAAGTGACTAAATTTGGATCAGCTTCCATCAAGGATGCCACAGAATGCATTTGTACAGAGGACAGGAAACTGGGCCAGATGAACTTGGGAAACCTCTCCCAGTAAGGGGATTCTAAGAGTCGATCCTCATGGGATGGGCCGTCAGAAGAGGACCCCTCCTCAGCTGTTGAAGGACTTTTCTTCATTCAGATCTGATATGAAATTCAAGCAGAAGAGCTCAGCCATCACCCTTCACATGGCTTCAGTTTCATTGTAGTTACTTTCAGCATCAACCTCACTCCCATATTTTAGCATTTTGCTCTTCAGTCACTCAGCTGTGTCTGACTCTTTTACAACTCCATGGACTGCAGCACGCCAGGCTTCCCTGTCTTCCACTATCTCTCAATTTGTTCAAATTCATGTCTGTTGAGTCGATGATGCCATCCAGCCGTCTCACCCTCTATCACCTCCTTCTCCTTCTGCTCTCAATCTTTCCCAGCATCAAGGTCTTTTCCAGTGAGCAATGCCACTCCCCATGATATATTGTTTCATGTTTGTATGATGACATGAAGTTGCTCTGTCATTTCCGACTCTTTATGATCCAATGGACTACAGCCTACCAGGCTCCTCCGTCCATGGAATTTTCCAAGCAAGAGTACTCGAGTGGGTTGCCACTTCCTTCTCCAACGTTTGTATGACTAATCCTTAAAGCCAGATCACAAAAACTAGACAGTAGTAATCAGTTCTTTTCCTCTTTGTGAGCAAGTGTAACTCCAGCTTTTCCTGTTTTACATAATTACTATCACATAATTTATCAGGCTAGAGATTGTCTGAAATTTGGTTGATCTAGACTAGGTTCAATTAGGCTTGACTCCAGCCATGAATTAGGTCTGTTTCATGTAGTTCTTATTCCTCTGGGGCCAGCCTCTGGGGCATGTCTTCCTTATGGCAATGAGGAAGCACAAAGGAGGGTAAAAACCCAGTCACCCAAGACATTTCAAGCCTCTTCCTGAATCACATCCTCTTATTTCCCAATGGCCAAAAAGTTATGTGGGGACTTCCCTGGTGGTCCAGAGCTGGGGACAGGGGTTCCATCCCTTGTCTGGAAAGATCCCACATGCTACAGGGTAACTAAATCTGTGTGCCACAACTACTGTAGCCCGTACACCTAGGGCCCATGCTCTGCAACATGAGAAGCCACCGCAGTGAGAAGCCTGTGCACTGCAGCTAGAGAGAAGCCCCTCTTGTCACAACAAGGGAAATCCCACGAGCAGCAAGGGAAATCCCACGAACAGCAAGGAAAACCCAGTGCAGCCAAAAAATAAGTAACTAACTAAATAAAAATTTAAAACTTGTCAATGTATACACACACATACAATATACACAGATATGTGTGTATAAACACACATACATGTATGGGAATGTGTGTCTATGCGTGCATGGGTGCTTATATGTACATATGTACCCAAATTGGCACACAGCTGCTGCAGTGACCGCACTGCAGCCACAGACCACACTCCATCTCAAGCCACACTGACTGCCCGGGAGCTGTGGGCTTCTTCACACTCTTACACGTTCTTTTTGGAAACAGAGAAAGAGGTCATTCCCAACCTGTGGTCCAATGTGAGCCTCTTCTCTAGGCTGTCTCCCTTTACTTGACATCCAAGACCCCAGAATCAGCGCCAGGAATGTGGCCAGAGAATTCAGTCGTGCAGCTTCAGTCTTCAAACAGAAGAGACAGACTTTGGGGGTTTGATCCATCAGCCAAAAATATAAGACACAAAGGAGGGGGCATATCTTCAGCCATGATTCAGTAGCTGAACCCCTCAGCCCTTGAGCTGTCTGTTTTAACTACTGATTACAATCTGTCGTATCTCTCTGTTGTTTGCAGGGAAGGGTTGGGGTCTCAGTCAATCTCTCCCTCTTTCCCTCAACTTTTCTATGATTACTTCCCTGAGAGCAAAATGCCTACTCCCTTACATCGCTTCAATTCTTCATCTTCTTTTTCATTTCCTCCCATTTCTTCTGTCTCTGCTGCTGCTGCTAAGTCGCTTCAGTTGTGTCCGATTCTGTGTGACCCCACAGATGGCAGTCCACCAGGCTCCCCCGTCCCTGGGATTCTCCAGGCAAGAACACTGGAGTGGGATGCCATTTCCTTCTCCAATGCATGAAGGTGAAAAGAGAAAGTGAAGTCGCTAGGTCATGTCTGACCCTTAGTGACTCCATGGACTGCAGCCTACCAGGCTCCCCCGTCCATGGGATTTTCCAGGCAAGAGTACTGGAGTGGGGTGCCATTGCCTTCTCCGCTTCTGTCTCTACTTCTTTGTAAAGGTAGCTACAAATACTTGTGGGAAGTTTCTTAATTATCTAACACATTTGTAGTCAATTTCCCAGATTTGATGAGCGTGCCACCCTGGAGCTCTCCAAGAAGCCAAGCCTCTCACCTTCCCCACCAGCCCTGGTCCTCAGGGGTTTAACATTTAATGGTTCTCTCATCACCTCACCCCGTAATTCACCAGTCTGATTTATTATACTTGGCTGAGGACCTGGAACCCACATTCAGAACAGGTTTCAGCTGTATACGTTGAAATTAAATGGCACATCTCTAACTAGGGGCTTCTCATTTCATGTGCATGTGTGCATGGTAAGTCGCTTCAGTTATGTCCAGCTCTTCACAACCCTATGGACTGTAGCTCGCCAGGCTCCTCTGTCCATGGGATTCCCCAGGTAAGAATACTGCAGTGGGTTTCCATGCCCTCCTCCAAGGGATCTTCCCGACCAAGGGATCAAGCCCTCATCTCTTAGGTCTCCTGCTTTGGCAGGCAGGTTCTTTACCATTCACACCACCTGGGAACCCTCCTTATTTCATGTATGGCACCAGAAAGCAAACATCCTCTCTCCTGCTTGCTTTTGTGTGTGTGTTGGCGTATTCCTAACAAAAGTTTAAATTCCTAAAAATTTAATTATTCTAAAAAATCTTGGCTTTAGACAACTTCTGTAGCTAGTAGATTATGCCAATAAAAATTTACTCTATACTTACTATGTGTAAGATGTTGGTCTGGAGATGCTGCTGCTGCTAAATCGCTTCAGCTGTGTCCAACTCTGTGCTACCCCATAGACGGCAGCCCACCAGGCTCCCCCGTCCCTGGGATTCTCCAGGCAAGAGTACTGGAGTGGGTTGCTATTTCCTTCTCCAATGCATGAAAGTAAAAAGTGAAAGGGAAGTCGCTCAGTCATGTCTGACTCTTCACAATCCCATGGACTGCAGCCCACCAGGCTCCTCCATCCACGGGATTTTCCAGGCAAGAGTACTGGAGTGGGGTGCCATCACCTTCTCCGTGGTCTGGAGCAGGTTGGGGCAAATTATAGCCCATGGGATTTTGTAAATCAAGTTTTGTTGGAACATAGCCGCATCCCTTTGCTTATGTATTGTCCACGGTGGCTTTCAAGCCAAAATGCCAGAATTGAGCACTAGCAATAAAGATCAAATGGTCTGCAAAGCCTAAAATATTTATTATCCAGTCATGGTCTAGACACTGGACAGTTGGCTGCAAGCCGTCTGAAGAATCTCACCAGTTCTCGTGGCATTCACTGCAAACATTGCTGTTGCTGTTGTTTAGTGACTAAGTCGTGTCTGACTCTGGTGACTCCTAAATCTGGCAGCTCTCTTTGGACCTTTCTCCCAAGTTCCAGAGTTACATTTGCAACACTTTTTAGACAGCTCTACATGCCATCCCAATATTCTACTGACTCCTCAAGCCCAGCCTCCCCATGTGAACCTCTCTTTTCATGGTGTCATCACCAACAGATCCTGGGTCTCGATCACCTAGGAGACACCCCTGGATCTTCCCTGTCCCTCAGCTGCACGTGTAACCACCACTACTGCGTTTATGTATCTCCAGATCTGTCCCCCTTACGTCATCCTTGCTGCCACACTCCCTTAGTCTCCTGCCTACACCAGAGCAGACATTTCCCCTCTCCACCCGTGAGCTCACCTCAGACCCAAGGGTGAGGACCGACCAAACTGAGGCGCAAAAGAAGCACACGATACGTAACTTTTCATATGATTTGGGAGAACAACCCTTATACTTTGAAAATAATAAGAGTCAACACTTACAGAGCACTTACTATGCTTCAGGTGCAATTTTATGTAATTTGTGTCATTCAACACTTTTGATCCTCATAACAGTTGTATGAGTTAGACACTCTTACTATAACATCACCAACTCAGTGGACATAAATTTGAGCAAACTCTGGGAGACAGTCCATGGGGCTGCAAAGAGCTGGACATGACTTAGCTACTGAACAACAAAACACAACAACTTTCCCATACCCATTTGACAGATGGAGACACTGAGGCTTGATGACATTGAATAACTTGCATAAAGTCACAGGGAAACAAGGAGAGAAGCCAGGATGCAAATTGAAAAAGAAGGGCTCCAGAGTTCATGCTCTTAACCACTGTGATACACTGCCTCTGCTGAGCCCAAAGCTTTATTTATTGTGCCAGGGTCACCAACATGGAACCACAAGTCAGTCTGGGTGACAGCTTCCTTACAGCCTGGATGACTCCTAAGAAAAATGTAGATTATTCTGACCCAAAGGACCTTATACTGGTACTCCAGGAGAGGGGCTGCCCAAACCCCAGGCCTCTCCTTCTGGTGTAGAAGTGGGGCCCAGGGGCTCAAGACAAAGATGAAACCCAGAAACCCCAGAGCTTCATTTGTGAGAGAACAGCATTTCAGAATGTGGCTAGAATAGTTAGGACAATTATAACCCTTAAGCAGACTTTCTCCTGCATTTGCCTGCAATAAAATCCATTACCAAGTTGTCTTTCTGCTCCCTGATCTGTCACTCTCCAAGCTTTTATCATGAATAGCAACACTTAAATATTCAGCAAGTGCCCTGCAGAGCACTAAATACCAAAAGCACACATAAAGGTCACGGTCTCAAAGCCCTCCCTACTCCCGGGAATTTACAGTTTAAGAGGCAAGACCCCAAAGCTGAACCTCATATGACGTGGCCTAAATATGTAGAAAGAAATGATTTCTTGCCACGTTTTTTTCAATTTTGACTTTCTTCTGTCTTTGTTGGGTATTGCCAAGAGGAAAAGGCAAGTAAAGTGACATATTTAATTCATCTGAACAAAACATATTAAGAATCTACTCTGTCCAAAGCTTTATGCTTGGTACAGAAAGTAACAGGAGTGCCAAATAATTCCTACCTTCAAGAAGTTTCTATTGAGCAGAGAGATGAGTTACATATCTACATAAATAATAGTACCATATTATTGCCCCAAAAGGTATACACAAGGGAAATAATAATAAAAGCCACTCATTGAGTCCCTGCTATATGTCAGGAACTTTATGTTCAGTGTTGCAAGCCTTCTGACATCTCAAAAGATCTTTACAACAGCTCCACAAGGCTGGGATATTATTAGCCCCATTTTACAAATGAGGAAACTGAGGCTAAGAGAAGTTGAGTAGCCTGCCCTACAAGTGGAAGAGCTGGGATTTAGATCCAAGTCATTTGGACTCTGGGCTTCACAGCTGGCACTAGTGGTAAGGAACCCACCGGCCAATGGAGGAGACATAAGAGATGTAGGCTCAGTCCCTGGGTTGGGAAAATCCCCTGGAGGGCATGGCAGCCCACTCCAGTATTCCTGCCTGGAGAATCCCCATGGACAGAGGAGCCTGGCAGGCTATAATCCATAGGGTTGCACAGAGTCAGACACAACTGAAGTGACTTAGCACGCATGCACGTGCATTCAAACTCCGAAGCCCATAGTAGATACACTGTCTGAGTTCCTTTTTGTCCCAAACATTGAATAGAATATTAATAAGGATGAAATGGGCCAGTCAGTACATCCCAAGCAGAGGGAAGAGCCTGAGGGTGAGCTGGGGGCACAGAAGACTGTGAGGGGTGTTTCTTGGGTGGAAAGGTGAGGGAACGTGGTGGATATAAGTCATAAAGGCAGGTTGGGGTTTTGACTGGATATTATGGAGGGTCTATCGTTTGATGGCTGCTGGCCAACCAGAATGGTGGCTTCTCCAGAGGACATTACATTTGGGGACATAAAAACAGCCTCGGAAAGCTCTGACTTTTTCGGATTTTAAGCCAAATCATGTTCATCTCCCTCAGCATTGCTCCTATAACCTTTTTTAGCAAACCACATCTTCAGCAATTTGAGGCCAAGCAAACATGGTCATTCGGGACGGGTCACTCGTCCTTGCAAGGGGCCTCCATGCTCTGGTGACAGAGATCGTTGGCACGCGGCTTCCCTCCAGCTAACCACTTCGCCCTCTGAGAAGAGTAGTTATTGCCTTGCATCTCTGCCTCATAAAAGGGGAATGGAATTGGCTGTGGGCAATCTGTTGGGATTGGTCTGTGGCATGTTGTATTAGTGTTTGAAGTATGGCCTTCAGAAAGTATGTTTCCATTTGTTGTACTTGACCATGATCAGAGAGTCGGCTTCAAACGCAAGAAAGAACAGTTTGAACTCTACTTACTGGATGAAAAGGAGATAAGCAGGGGTAGGGCAGGAAGCAAATTGTGGAAGAGACTCAATCTGTATTTTCAATAACAATGGCCATTTAAACACTGCTCAGATCATGTCTGATGTGCAGGAAGACTCCGGGTCATTGGAGGAAGGAGCATGAACCCAGGAGACAAATCTCCACACAATAGCAACCTCAAAGGTCAAAAGAGGTCAGATTAGATCGCAGCTGGAAGGCATAATGGAGATTAGCCCCTCAGTTTTTTATATTGTATTTATTTTTTCATATTAGAGGATAATTACTTTACTATATTGTGATGGTTTCTGCCAGGCATCAACAAGAATCGGCATTACATGCACATATGTCCCTTTCCTTTTGAACCTCCCTCCCACCTCCCTTCCCATCCCATCCCTCTAGGTTGTCACAGAGCACTGCCTTTGGGTTCTTTTAAAGCTGGAACAGCTAAAGCCCAGGAGGTGCAAAGACTTAGTCAAGGCCACACAGATGGTGAGCAATGGGACAAGGTTTGAAGTATCTTGCTTTCTAGTCTTGGGTTTGTTTGACATCCAGCTGCCCTCTAGGAGAATGTGACTGTGAGCAAACAGTAAATGTTTTAAGATGTCAGAAACCTGGGTGTGGGTGTAAAAGGCCAAGGATGGCTTCAAGGAGGACATGGAGCAATGTGAAATAGGTGGAGAGCAGAGGGCATTGTAGCTAAAGGGGGAATGCCCTCTACCTGCCCAGAATGTGCCAAGCCTGGCATCTCAGTGTCAGAAAAAGAAGTAAGCAGATTCTTGTGGTCAAAATAAATTGCTACAGCAGTAAAATTAAATCCCCTTTCCGGAAGAAATGGAAACCTTTGTAAGAGATGAGAAATCTAAACCTTTGTGCCCCAGCTTAACTGATTTAAGAAACCAACAGTTCCTTGCAAGGTTGAAGAGAGAAGGAGGGAAATACTAGGCTTGCCTCCTCACTTAAAGGAAGAGGATTTTCCTGCTGGCAGCTACAAGCATCTATGAAGCACCTCAAGGGCTGTGTCCCTAGTAGGACAGCCAGAACAGAGACAACTCCTCCCAAAACCTCGAGGGGCCGGGTTCAGGCCGGGTTCAGCTTCCCCTGAGTTTGACTTATTCACCAGTGGGTGACAGGAGCTCAAGAGACCTGAGTCACCCTTGCTAATCGTTTCATTTCATTGGCCCATAACAAATCTCCCTCAGCCGGAATGGGATGCAACCTCTAATAAAATAATGCAGGTGAGATAGCAGCTACCATGGAGAAGCATTTATATGATGAGTCTGCGTGAAAAGTGTAGAACCCACGCCCAAAGCAGGATGACAACAGCGATGTAAACTATACACAAGGAGGAATTAAGACTGAAAAGAAATATTCACGCCATTGCGTTCAGTTAGTGGGATTATGGATGCTTTTATAAATCTTTTAAAATAATCTTTATTATTCTTCTAAGGTTTTAGTTATTTATTTACTTCTGGCTGTGCCGGGTCTCTGGTGCTGCACACACGTGTTCTCTACCTGCAGTGCGAGGGCTTTTCGCTGTGGTGGCTTCTCTCGCTGCAGCGCATAGGCTCTGGAGGGCAGGCTCAGCAGTTGCGGTGCATGGGCTTAGTTGCGGTGCATGGGCTTAGTTGCGTGTGGACTCTTCCCAGGGCAGGGATCAAGCCTGTATCCCCTGCACTGGCAGGTGGATTCCTAACCACTGGACCACCAGGGAAGTCCTAAAACAATTCCTATTACAATTACATGTGATTTAAAGAAAGATAAATACATTTTGCAATACTTTTAGCAACTGTGCTTGCTTCTCTCTGCAAGCCACTCCCAGCATACATGGAGCCAGTTAAAGAAATAGGCAACGTTTTCTTCTGCACTCAATCCCCTCCCCCAATGCCCTCTCTTTAATATCTTCATTTTATACCCTGTGTTATCTCTCTCAGGCCTAATTCTGTAACCATTATCACCGATTCCTGACTTCTCCCTCTCCTTCTTCCTGCCCCCTACCTTACCAAAATATTTCCTAGTAGTGAAGCTGTCCCCACTGTTCAGCAGTGCAGCAGTTAAACTGGTGAAGGAAGGTGTTCATAGAGGTAGGTGGCTCTCCAGGATAATAATATATTTGCTTAATACCTGGATAATCTCCAAGACAGACGCTGTCAGTTCCTTCTGTCTTTGCACACATATGTTACTCCCTCTCCTTAGAACTGTGCTGGCCTTGGTGAACTGCTTGACCAATAAAATGAAGTGGAAGTAACATTCTGGGTTTCTGAGATCAGGTCATAAGAAATCTTGCAGCTTCCTCCAGGCTCTCTTGGAACACTCACTCTTAGGATACCCTTTTCTGGCAGTCAGCTGCCATGTGATGAGAAGTCCAAGCCACAGGAAGAGACTAAGTATAGATGGTCCAGTCTAGTCAACAAGTATAGCCAGTCCAACAGCTGACATCAACTGTCAGACATGAGTGCAACCTTTTGGACATGCAGCCCAGTCAAGCCTTCAGATGACTGCAGCTTCCGCCTGCATAGGATTAAAACTGTATGAGACCTCAAGTGAAAGGCACCCAGCCAGCTCATTAAGTCCAAACTACCAACAAAAATAACAGCTGGATGTTTTCAGACATCAAGTGTGAGGGCGGTTTTTTTAATGTATCAGTAGACAAGGAGAACATTTTTTTAAATACTTTTTTTTAGGTAGGATGACAAAACTTCAGTTTCTGTGGTCCTTGATTTGGTGGAAGATTCTGAGAAGGACTGCTTTTCTGCTCAATCATTTCTTTAATCATTCATTCATTCACCTAACGTACACATCGTGAAGAACACATCATATAAGGCACTCTGCCAGATGCCAGGTAGTACAGCAAAGGATCAGAAATAGCCCATGCAAAACCTGTATTTCATCAAAGGTATTGGCATGTTATATAAAAGTGTTACAGTTACTTGAATTTGGATGGGCCAGGTGGGTAAGATCTGAATATATATGCATGTTTGGGTACAAAGGCATCGAAGAAAATGAGAATAATATGATGATGGCAAAGCTCCTGAATCAAGACAGCAGGGAGTAAGCAAGGGAAGCAAGAGAAAGCCCTCTAGTTTGATTAGAAGGTAAGGAGCCCTAAGGAGGATGGTGGTCAATAGGGCTGGCTGGGAAAGTGGGAAACTGGCCCTTGAGCAGGTCTCACAGGATGGTCACCCTCTAAACCACATGATCAATATGTCCCTGAAGGCTAAGTTCAATGTGACCTATGTTCTCTGCCACAGACCAGTCATTGATTGCTTTGCTGAGAGACTAGAGACTAAAGAATGCAAGAATCAAGTCTAAATAAATCCCCAAGGAGTTCAAACTGCCCATTTCCTGTGTATAAATCATGGCCCTCAATGCATTTATGAGCTGTGGCAAAATCTACCACCCATTAATATTGATGATGGGCCCATGAAGACGCTATTAGGTGGGAAAACATGGTGATAGCTCAGAGTTAATGGGTGAACAAATCAATCCCACTAAACTTCTCGGAAAGGACTGGAGTTGGAGCTGGATAAGGGCTTTAGGCATGGCTTCCAAAATATAAGCTGACTTAGATCCTAACACTGCTGGTAAATGCAGTGTGAACTTGCAAAAGTCACTCTTCCTCACTGAGACTCAGTTTCTCCACTTGCACAAGGCAGAGTATCTCTGCGGTTGCTTTAAGCTCTGATATTTCATGATCCTAAGGTTGGACTGTGAAGAAGGCTGAGTGCTGAAGAATTGATGCTTTTGAACTGTGGTGTTGGAGAAGACTCTTGAGAGTCCCTTGGACTGCAAGCAGATCCAACCAGTCCATTCTGAAGGAGATCAGCCCTGGGATTTCTTTGGAAGGAATGATGCTGAAGCTGAAACTCCAGTACTTTGGCCACCTCATGCGAAGAGTTGACTCATTGGAAAAGACTCTGATGCTGGGAGGGATTGGGGGCAGGAGGAGAAGGGGACGACAGAGGATGAGATGGCTGGATGGCATCACTGACTCGATGGACGTGAGTCTGAGTGAACTCCGGGAGATGGTGATGGACAGGGAGGACTGGCATGCTGCGATTCATGGGGTTGCAAAGAGTCGGACACGACTGAGCGACTGAACTGAACTGAAGGGACAGTGACATGTTACATGAATGGCAGAAAAGGGGTGATGTAGGACCTGACTCTCACACATGCACCATCAACTCTAAACTCATCCATGGAATTCTGACCAAATCCTAATGGCATCAGTGTTTGGGGGTGCAGTGCGTGACTTAGTACTTGGCTGAGAGTAAAACTAAGCCTCAGATACTCACAGAGGTGACTTTTCCCCAGAGCATCTGGAGCCCATGAGCCCACGTTTCTCCCTGTACATCTCACTCCAGAGGTCAAGCTCCATTACTGCATGCTTCAGTGTGATGAGTTTAGATTTAGCCTCATGCATAAAACAGTCATAATTCACTAGGAGAAGGGACATTCTTGTCAGATTTCCTTCTCTGTCTCCTCAGGAATGTAACATAACTTCTTTTCACTACACCATAAATTTACTTCAGTGAGTCAAAAAAGCAGCTTCTCGTCAACATTTAAACAGGTCACTAATAGCCTGTATTTTACAACAATCTCCCAACTTATGATGGTCTGACATGTGATTTTTTTTTTGACTTTACAATGGTTGCAAAAATGATACAAGTGGACTTCCCTGGTGGTTCAGTGGTTGAGAATCCACCTGCCAATGCAGGGGACATGAGTTTGACCCCTGGCCCAGGAAGATCCCACATGCTGTGGGGAAACTGAGCCCGTGGGCCACAACTACTGAAGCCCTCATGGTCTAGAGCCTCTGCTCTGCAATAAGAGAAGCCACTGCAAAGAGAAGCCCACGCATCTCAGCCAGAGAAGAACCCCTGCTTGCTGCAACCAGAGAAAGCCCAGGCACAGCAATGAAAACTCAGCACAGTCAAAAAAATTTTTTTTCAAAACTCTAAAATGAATAAATTAAAAATTAAATGGGATCAGTAAATATGTTTTTAGAAAGCAAGACATGTTCAGTAGAAACCATACATTAAATTTTTTTTGTTTTTATTTTTTTTAATTTAATTTTTTTTTTATTTTACAGTACTGTATTGGTTTTGCCATACATTGACATGAGTGCACCACAGGTGTACATGAGTTCCCAACCCTGAACCCCCCTCCCACCACCCTCCTGCAGCTCAATTCCATACATTAAATTTTGAATCTTGATCTTTTCCCAGGCTAGTGACATGCTGTAGGATGCTCTCTTGTAGTGCTGGACAGAGGCAGCGAGCCACAGCTCCCAGTCAGCCACACCATCGCCAGGATAACACGACCATCACGTAACCGGACAGTCATTCTGTTTTCTACATTTAGAAAAATTTTCAGTAAATTACATGAGATAATCAACACCTTATTTTTAAATAGAATTGTGCTACGTGATTTTGCCCAACTGTAGGCTAGTGCATTCTGAGCATATTGAAGGTAGCTGAGGTTATTAAATGCACTTTTGACTTAAGATATATTTAACTTACAATGGATTTATCAGGATGTAATCCTTATCAAATCCAGTAAGATCTGTATAAACAAGAAGTCAGGAAGTTCAGGATAAAATGAATTACCAGCTCACTGATTTACAAGATGAGTGCCCTCAGTTCTTTAATTTGAGGAGAGAGTAGAAGTTTATTTAAGATTACATGAAACTTCACAACAAGGCAGGCCTCAACGTCTCTAAGTTTGAATACTGAGATGTGCTTTCTTACTCACCAAAAAGGGCTCCTCGGGGCCGCATAGAGCCACAGCATTTGCTAGCAGCAGGGTGTGGTCTCCCTGTGCTGCTTCAGAAGTGATGTTCCCTTCACCATCTCTGTGGGTTGCCATCCTATCAGGCAATTTAGCACCACGTGCCACCTTTTTTCTCTTTCCAGGTAACCAGGTAGGATTCAGAGGGAAAAATGAAGGGTGTAGGACCCCCCACTCCTCATCAATTCTGACTTGTGGAAAGTAGTGGTGAAACGGGTCATCCAAGCAAAGTCTACTTTGGACTCTTCACTTTGATGCGTTCCTTGATGTTTGCCCCCAAACTGTCTCCTCCTTCCTTTGAGCAGCTGAGAGTTTAAGTAAGCAAGGGTAGGGCTTTGTTTGGAGGAAAGACAACCATGTAGAAAGACAGCCTGATGCCTTATTCCAAAAATCAAGAGACAAGGGACTTCCTTCGTGGTCCAGTAGCTAAAACTCTGCACTCCTTATGCAAGGGACCCAGGTTTGATCCATGATGGGGGAGTTAAGTCACTCAGTCGTGTCCGACTCTTTGCGACCCCATGGACTGTAGCCCACCAGGCTCCTCCATCCATGGGATTCTCCAGGCAAGAATACTGGAGTGGGTTGCCATTTCCTTCTCCAGGGGATCTTCCCAACCCAGGGATCGAACCCAGATCTCCCACATTGGAGGCAGACGCTTTAACCTCTGAGCCACCAGGGAAGATAATGGGGAAACTAGGTCCCAAATGCCACAGCAAAGATTGAAGCTTCCATGTGCTGCAACTAAGACCCAGTACAGCCAAAGAAAAATTAATAAATATTAAAAAAAAATCAACAGACAGTTCTGAGAATCAAGAAATAGTGACTAAAAGCCAAGAAATAATGGCTAAGACACTGAAGCCTCATTGCTGCTGCTGCTGCTGCTAAGTTGCTTCAGTCGTGTCCAACTCTATGCGACCCCATAGACGGCAGCCCACCAGGCTCCCCCATCCCTGGGATTCTCCAGGCAAGAATACTGGAGTGGGTTGCCATTTCCTTCTCCAATGCATGAAAGTGAAAAGTGAAAGTGAAGTCACTCAGTTGAGTCCGACTCTTTGCTACCCCATGGACTGCAGCCTACCAGGCTCCTCCATCCATGGGATTTTCCAGGCAAGAGTACTGGAATGGGGTGCCATTGCCTTCTCCAGAAGCCTCACTGTCTGAGTTCATATCCCACCTCTGCCTCTCAGTATAAGTGTGATGTTAGGCACATGACTTAATCTTTCAGTTTAGATTTATAAAACAGTTTCCTGATCCATAAAACAGTGAGAGTAACTGCTTACTGCATGGGGACGCAGAGATGATGAAGTGACGTGACACATAGAAAGCAATAGAGCAGTTCCTGGCATATGCTCCAAGTTTGCTCTTTTATTCCTGTGAAGGGTTCTGTAGCTACCAAGATACCATAGTGGTCCAGTGGCTAAGAGTCCACATCCCCAATGCAAGGGGCACAGGTTCAATCTCTGGTTGGGGAACTAACATTCTACAAGCAGCATGGCACAGCCTTAGAAAAAATGTTAATAAAATATAAAAATATTCTTTTTAAAGAAAGATAACAGGACTTTCCTGGAGGTCCAGTGGTTAAAACTTCGCCTTCCAGTGAAAGGGGAGCAGGTTTTCAATCCCTGATCAGGAAACTAAGATCCCACATATCTCGTGGCCAAAATACCAACATAAAACAGAAATAATATTGCAACACATTCAATAAAGGCTTTTAACATGATCCACATCGAAAAATAAATAAATAAACACCAGATAACCATAAAATTGAGCTGGTTCCACACCAGCTGGCCTCCTAGAAGACTGTGACCACCCCCAAAGAATAACCTTTCCAGTTCCTTCCCACTACGGAACTATACATGTCATGGCCAACTTCCAGCCTCAACCCCTGGGTTGAGGAAGGGGAGTAAAAAGTGGAAGAGTGGAGAGTGCCCTGACATGTGCAGGGCACTAACAAAAGCTATGACTAGAAAGACCAAGGTTTGCTTGATTCCAGCGCCAGCTCTGGCTTGGACCATACGAGTGATCCCCGTGGTGGTGGTCCTGGATGACTGCCATGGTCCTTTCCAGTTCTAAGATTCTGAGCCCCTAGAGCCCAGGGAGATGCTGGTTGCCATGGCTCCTATGTCTTTTAAAATCCTGATCTGCAGCTTTCATGCCTGCTTCAGTCCATAGGACTGGGCTCATTCCAGGTCCCAGCTGCCTCCAGTTCATACCTCTCTCTGTCCTAACATGAGATGATGTCACTGGAGAGTTTGTGTCCTTTAAACCTGCCACATTTCAGGTACCCAAATATTCTGGGACCCTATAAACCACAGGCCATTAATCACATCCTTTTTGCCTTCACAAAGTTTAGCTCTTTTCAGGGGAAACACTGAGATAACTAAATTAGACTTGTTTTTCAGCCCTGCCCAAAATAACAGCATATGTTTTCTGGGTTATGTCAGCTCACTGAGCTGTCAAAGACACTTGAGAGAAATCAAATGTTCTTCGAGGATAGTGTTGCCACACATCTCACATATAACATACTCGCTGTGCCTTTTAAAGCCCCATAGAGTCAAGAAAAGATAGAGGACTGGAGTGCAGGAAAGAATTCTATATGCACTCAAGCATTATTCCTCCAGCTTGAATCTATGGGCTTTAAAAATACATCTGAGGGACTTCTCTGGTGGTCCAGTGATTAGGAGTCTGCCTTGCAATGCAGGAGACATGAGTTCGATCCCTGGTCAGGGAACTAGGATCCCATATGCCAAGGAGCAACTAAGCCTGCTCACCACAACTAGAGAGACTGTGTGCCACAAGGAAAGATATCTTGTGATACAAGGAAGATCCTGAGGGCCATAACTAAGATGCAATGCAGCCAAGTAAATAAATGAACATCCAATAGAATCTCGATTCTTACCTGAATTAAGCTAGGTAAAATAGTTGGCAATCCGCGTTTAGTGAGCAACTTTGCTGAATCAGTAAAAAGGAGAGTGCTCCACACTTGGTGCTTCCCCTGCTCTCCTGACTTGGCAGTTAACAGGCCTCTTGGTGACGAAGACACAGAGTGACTTCCAGCATTTGTACTAGAATGTGAATGACTTGTGTAAGGAGCTTTATTGGATTTTAGGCAGATGAGTGATAGCCTTCCCACATCATAAGCCCTTGTCAAAGGTATCCTGACTGATTGATATTTTCTCTCACTTTATGGGCTCCCTTAAGGAATGAATTCATTTGAAAAGAACAATGCACCATTTCTACTTAATTAGACATGTTTTCTATAAAACTAAAAATATTTATTAAGATATACAAGTATAGATATTAATTTGAATTACCATAAATGCCATACTTAAATGTGCTGCTTATTTCAAACCCAGACACGTACATATGTGTATATAATTAGATGCTTTGCTCACTGAGGCTGAACTTTCTGGAGTGACTATTTAAACTGGTGGTTCTTTACCTTATGGATATTCCTGGACATTTTGAGAATCTCTTGGAAGTTATCAACCCCTCCCTGTAAAATGCATCCACAGACAACACGTTGCTTACATGTTAAATACAGATTCCCTGGAGCCCATTTACAAACCTTCCTCTTTCCCTCCACTCCCAGGGTCTATGGACTCAGGTCAAGTGACTTAGCAGCAGCAGCAGCAGTGGAGAAACAGACAGAGAATAGACTTATGGACATGGAAGAGGGGAGGAGAGGGTGAGACGTATGGAAAGAGTAACATGGAAACTTACATTACCATATAAAAAATAGATAGCCAACGAGAATTTGCTGTATGGCTCTGGAAACTCAAACAGGGGCTCTGTATCAACCTAGAGGGGTGGGATGGGGCAGGAGATGGGAAGGAGGTTCAAAAGGGAGGGAATATACATATACCTATGGCTGATTCATGTTGAGGTTTGACAGAAAACAACAAAATTCTGTAAAGCAATTATCTTTCAATAAAAAAATAAAAACAAACAAAAAAGAACCTCTGACTTGGTTCTCAGTCCTAGATCGAGCTTAAATACTGTGCTTTTCTCTCCTTGAGTTTATAATAGCACTATGAGTTTGAGCAAAACCCCTTCCCTAATCCAAATATTGTTTCAAGTCTGAGATTCAGAGATGCTTAGCATCAAAAGGTCACGTGTATTTTCCTTATTATGGTTTCAATTGCCCTAACAAAGATTGATTTCAAAAATAAATGTTGTGCCTTTATTTTCCTTCTAACTTGTCTGTCTGAGAAACTATTTTTTTCACCTTGTAGCCAAGAAAAGAAAAGAGAAAACTACTGAAGAATAAAAGTGACTCGTTAATCTTCAGAAAACCCATGTTTTGGTTTCCTCTAATTAGTAGGGGTTAATGTTCCCTCTCTTTTGACAAACACGTTTCAAGTTCCTGTACTCTTTTCTAATCAAAAGTCTAAAATATGGTTATGACTCTTTTTCTGTTGGAGGATAACTGTTTTACAATGTTGTAGTGGTCTCTACAAAGAAAGCTGAGCACTGAAGAATTGATGCTTTTGAACTGTGGTGTTGGAGAAGACTCTTGAGAGTCCCTTGGACTGCAAGGAGATCCAATCAGTCCATCCTAAAGGAGATCAGTCCTGGGTGTTCATTGGAAGGACTGATGCTAAAGCTGAAACTCCAGTACTTTGGCCACCTCATGCGAAGAGTTGACTCATTGGAAAAAAGACTCTGATGCTGGGAGGGATTGGGGACAGGAGGAGAAGGGGACGACAGAGGATGAGATGGCTGGATGGCATCACCAACTCAATGGATGTGAGTTTGAGTGAACTCTGGGAGTTGGTGATGGACAGGGAGGCCTGTGCTGCGATTCATGGGGTCACAAAGAGTCGGACACGACTGAGCGACTGAACTGAACTGAACGATACGTCAGGTTATGATTCTCATTAAAGACTCCTCTGTGACATAAACTCTTGCCTTTGTTGCAGAGTTCCTCCACCGCCATCTTTGAAAGGGACACTATCCCTTTACACAGACCACAGACAGATGTTAAACAGATATACTCTTTTTATTAGGCTGTATGTCTTCAAATCTGGTGTCTGAAATGGTTATTCAGGCCATTTAAATTGGACAAGGCAGAAAGTGAAGCTCAGAGCTAGTTTCCAGGTCTGTAGAAACAAAGCTGCTGATTCTAACCTTGCAGAATTGCCAGGAGGATTAAAGGACACAGTGTTTGTAAAGTACCTGGCACAACACCTGTTCAGTTCAGTTCAGTCACTCAGTCATGGCTGTCTCTTTATGACCCTGTGGACTGCAGCATGCCAGGCTTTCCTGTCCATCATCAATTCCCAGAGTTTGTTCAAACTCATGACCATCGAGTTAGTGATGCCATCCAACCATCTCATCCTCTGTCGTCCCCTTCTCCTCCTGCCTTCAATCTTTCCAAGCATCAGGGTCTTTTCTAATGAGTCACTTCTTCACTTCAGGTGGCCAAAGTATTGGAGCTTCAGCATGAATATTCAGGACTGATTTTCTTTAGGACTGACTGCTTTGGTCTCCTTGCAATTCAAGGGACTTTCAAGAGTCTTCTCCAACATCACAGTTCAAAAGCATCATTTCTTCAGTGTTCAGTCTTCTTTATAGTCCAACTCTCACATCCATACATGACTACTGAAAAAAACCACAGCTTTGACTATATGGACCTTCAGGTGTTGACTATATGAACAACACCTGTTACATAGCTGCTAACAGAAACTGTCCAATGGGCTCTAGCAAGGGAAACTACAGCACCATGGACAGCTCCTTGCGGTCTGCCATTTCGGAGGTCTTCCTAGATAAGCAAGATTCTATGGTTCTTAAAAGGACTTTGACCACTTAGACAACCTCTGGCTCTCTGTGACAAGGGATTCATCCTTTTCTTTATCTCTGTGTGCACCCCACCAGATGGGAGGCTCATCAAAGGGATCTAAGTTGTTCAGAGGTTTTGCTGAATTAGGGACTTGGGTTTCTTTTCAGTATCCCATGGTGAAGTCCCCAGATGATTATTCTTCATAGATCCTTTTTCCCTCCAGGCGAGTCAAGGGGAGTTTGGGACTCTTTGTTCTGACTCCACCCTAAAGAGTGTACTTCTTGACTAACCATCCATTTCTCAGGGAGAATAATCTGGCCCTACCCTATACCTTCCTTGGTCTGGTGTGTGGGTTTCAAGGGCAATTTCCTACTACATTTAGGACAGCCAGCTCCTATAAGTGAAAATACCAGCCAAGGCACTATCTTTCTAAATAAAACGCTGACTAAATGTTAGCAGGCTTCTTCATCAGAACAAGGCAGGAGCTGTGAGGGGGCACTGAACAAACGTGTCGCTGTGCTCTTTGCTGACAGTCGTCAGCTGCTTGGACTCCTGCCACGTGCTGCTCCATGTGGTTGCCCACCCAGGGGCATGTGCATGTATGCCATTCCCCCACCCCATCTCCAAGAGAGAGTTCTTGGCTCTTTGGTGCCAGCACTACTTGCTAGCAATATAGGTGGTTCTGTAGTTTTGTCCCAGAAAAAATAATATATTTTAAAATTAGAATTTCATAAATTGAGTGTCACTTTGTCACTGATTGGTATTCATTTTCAATGGTCCCCTGACTGCAAATGTCTCTAGGTACTTCAGATTCCAGCCAGTCTGTCTCCTGACAAACTAGTCCTGTTAGTTGTTAGGAGTTTGATCATCACTTATCAACTTTCCCTAAGACATATATTAGTACTGTTTCCCTAGACAATAGTAATAGCCTCATGCTTTTCTACCTTTTTTTCTCCACTTTCAACCCAGATTCTACAAAACTGCCAGATTAATTTTCTTAAAAGTTACCTAAGCATATATAGCCCTGCTTAAAATTCTTGTTTTTATTTATTTATTTTAAAATTTTATTTTAATTTATTTATTTAGACTGTGGTAGGTTTTAGTTGCTCATGCAGGCTCTTCATTGCCCTGAGGCATGTGGTATGTTGGTTCCCCGACCAGGTATCATATTGGCATCCCCTGCATTGGAAGGCAGATTCTTAACCACTGGACCACCAGGAAATCCCCAAATCCTTGTTTTTAATGGCTCTTCACTGGCTACAAAATTACAAACAAACTCCTCACCCTGGTATTCTTCTTGATATGGCTTCAGCCAGCTTTTCCTGCTATTTTTTTCTAGTAATTACCCCTGCCATATGCCATCTGGATTCATTAATAATTCCTAAATAAGGGTATCCTTGAAACTTTATTCATTTTTCTTGTCTTTCCGGAACAAATTCCTCTTTCTTATAGAATTTATCCATTTTTCTGGATACAGGTATATGTATGGCTGAGTTGCTTTGCTGTGCACCTGAAGCTATCACAACATTCTTAATTGACTACAATCCAATATAAAATAAAAACTTAAAAAAATTCTCCCATTCTTCAAAGTCACCACAAATCCCATTCCTTTGTATAATCTTTGCTAAGTAACAGTAAAAGCTAACATTTAGTAAGCACTTAGGACATGCCAGGCACAGGTTAAGTGCATTATAGGCATTACACATCATTTATTTCCAGCAAAATTAACCTATTATAGTCTATGTTTTGCAATATTAGGAAGGTTTAAGAAGTTGTACTTCTTGCCCAGAGTGTTAGAACTACTGAATAGTGAGGCAGGCTTTGAACCCAGGTAGCCTGAGTTTGCAGACCTCAGCTTTAAATCACTCTCCTGTCCTGCTACAGTCAACCTCTAGTACTTGATTAATTCCTATAGTGTTTTCCTTACTCCATACCTATCTTGTGCTATAATTATTATCTGTGTGTTTTTCTTCCTTTCCTTCACTCTGGATAATGAATGTATTACCAACTTGGCCCTATTCATTGATATCAATAACCAGCACAATGCCTGAAACTTTAGTGGAAAGAACTTTGAAATAACCACTAAAATATGTGGGTATTTTAGATGAAAGAGGGAACCTGATCTATTCCCAGAGGTCTGTGATTATGAGAGGGAACAGGGTAAATTTCATTCAAAATACATTCTGCGACCCTTGAGAAATGCCTTCCTGCTCGGGGCAAGAGGTTAAGGAGCTAATATCCCTTCAGTCAGGGGGGCTGGCTGCAGGGGGTTGCATTTTCCACCCTTCTTGTCTTTCCTTGTCCAAAGGGACTGTGATGGTACAACAGCAAACCCACTCAGAGAGCAAGAGTCAGGATGCGGTTCACCTCAGAGAATGAATGTGTGGCCTGGGAAGCCAGCCAAGCCTCTGGCTAAGGCTAAGCTGTCCAGAAACTGGACCAAGGTGAGTAAGGATGCAAAGGAGGGGGTGGACAGCTGATCCATTGATGAGGTTCTTTCATACTCTGGTGGTATCAGAGTCCCAGCACCCACAAATTAGGTGATTTAAGAAAAATGTGATAAAAGTACCCTTCTCAAGAGTACAGTAAGGTGTAGGAAAGCCATAGGGGTGGTGCTGTGTCCTGGGGTGTGCAGCAGTAGGGCTATTACACCCCCAGGTCTGAAGGCCAGGGAAGGAATGGAGAACTTGGGGACAGAGCAGCTGTCTGAGAAGAGCAATGATGTTCAGTCAAGGGACATGGCAACTCAACACAAGGTTGCTAGGAGGAAAATACCCCAACTTGACTCTTCTTTCTCCCTCTAATCTACATCTTCAGTTCGCCATTGGTTGAGCCTAACTATCATGAGAGAGCAAGGAAGCCCACTGATGTCATCCATAGAGGTCAGCCTCCCCAGGCCCAGGGCTGGAGGGGGGATCTGGAAGGGCCAGAGAAAGACAGGGGAGTCAGAGCTATGGCCCAGCCTCAGTGATCTTGTCAACAAGGTACAGACTCACAGAACATGTTATGGACTGAATTGTGCCTCCCCAGCTGCAGTCCGTGGGGTTGCAAGGAGCTGGACATAACTTAGTGACAGAACAACAACAATCCGTAGATTCTCATGTTGAAAACTTAACCCTCAGAGTGACTGTATTTGGAAATAAGGCCTGTAGAGAGGTAATTAAGGCTACATGAGGACATAAGGGTGGGGCCTAATCCAATAGAACTGGAGACGCATAAGAAGAAGAAGAGACACTAGTGATGAACACACAGAGGAAAGACCATGTGAGAACAGAGCACGAGGTCTTCTGGTCTGCAAGCCAAAGAAAGGCCTCGGGAGAAACCAACCTGCCAACACCTTGATCTTGGACATCTAGCCTCCAGAACTGCAAGAAGATAAATTCCTGTTCTTTGAGCCACCTAGCCTGTGGAATTTTGTTACGGCAGCTCTAGCCAACTAAGACAGAGCAAGAGGGAATATTAGATAACATCCTACCTGACACTCTTACATCACAGGGGAGGAGTCTGAGCAGCAAGAAGAGATGTGCTTTCCCTAAAACTCCAGTCATTTAGAGGCAGATCTGGACTAGAACCCAACCTGGCAGACTCCCAGGCCAGGTCCATCCACAACACCCAGAAACTCCAAGGTGGTGATCATGAGTGAAATCCAACTTAGTTAAACATTTTGTTAGGCTTATAACCAGTACTGAGTTTTAACTGAGTTAGTTTCCAATTGTGAAAAATCAGGAGATTTCATGTTAGTATCTAGATATTCAACTTCTCTTTAACCATCAGAAGATGCAGGGATTCTGGGCCCATGCTCTAGCCTGGCTATGAGGAGCCTGAACTAAGTTAAGCACTCTGCTTCTATGACATCCAAAGCAACGCGTCTACCAGGTTGCTTCACTCAGTTTCTGTCTGGCCCCCGTAAGCAACTTCTATTATCAGCCCCTGACCACACGCTATTTTTCAAAAGGAACACACACGGCTATCAATAACTAATCAATAGGCTGCACCTCACAGGAAATACATACAGTGAGTTGAGACTTGGGAAGTAAGACTGTCCTCAGAGAGTTAAACTGTGAAGTCAGCCCACAGTTGTGTAGGGCAGAGTTAGGTTAAATTGTCTGAGAGAGATAAATGCCCCTTAGGTGTGCCATACAGGACAGGAACCTGGCTGTATGTGTGACACAACTGAAGAAAGAAGGTGCAAATAGGCCTGGGGCTGGCCAATCATAGAAACTTAGAAATTAGAGTCAGGGACTTCCCTACTGGCACAGTGGATAAGAATTCACCTGCCAGTGCAGGGGTCATGGGATTGATCTCTGGTCCAGGAAGATTCCACATGCTGAGAACAACTAAACCCTCGCATCATAACTACCGAGCCCACACTCTAGAGCCCGCAAACTGCAACTACTGAGCCTGCATGCGATGACCACTAAAGCGAGTGTGCCTAGAGCCTGTGCTCTGCAGCAAGAAAAGCCGCTGCAATAAGAACCCCACGCAGTGCAGAGAAGAGTAGCCCCAGACTGCCACAACCAGAGAAAGCCATGCAAAAGCAATGAAGACCCAGTGCAGCCAAAAATAGATAAATAAAATAGTAATTAAAAAAAAGAACAGAAAGAAAATAAGAGTCAGAGGAAAACCTGCTGACAACCACCAGGCAGCATTGAGGAAGGAAGAACTATAGTCAGAAATACAGCTGGACCATTCCCAGGACAGATAAGATCTGCCATGCCATAAGACTATAGCCCATTAACGATTTGAATCATCTTATGCTACTTACTCTGGGCCTGTGCTCATCAAACCACCTCCTCATCAGACTCTTGCTACCATGTAGAAAATTACTAGTCCCTCTTCATGCACCCAGGGATGGGTGATCGCTGGTTTCCTTGCGCTTCCACATGCTCATTTTCTGATCAATTACATCAGTTTTGGAAGATTGATTAAAGGCTCACACCTCTGAAGATCAATTTGACTCTCTGTGCCCTGAAAAACCTAGTTTCTAAGCCTGCAAGATTGAGAGCCAGATGTTCCCCTGGAGGTCTCTTGGGAGCCCAGCAAGCTGGCCTTCCTGGCGAGTTTCCTCTCTGCTCTCTTCCTCTGTCCCCACACATGCCAGAACCTCATCTTTGGCCATATGGCCTCACTTAATAATAATAATAATACATAAGCAATTTAACAGGGGTCTTCTGAACACAGTGCCCTAATGAAAAGGAGAAATATTTTAATCTGCATATCCACGTGTGGCTATTTAAATTAATTAAAATTAAATAAAAATTAAAAATTCAATTCTTCAGTCATACTAGCCACATTTCAAGTATTTGATAGCTACATGCAGCTAGTGGTTGTTGTACTGGACAGCTCAGTTGGAGAACATTTCTAGCATCACAGAAAGTTCTTTAGGATAGTGGCAAGATTGATGACAGAATTTGGATAAGACAGAGAGATAAACATAAGCAGAAGGACTCCTTGTTGTTATTCAGTCACTAAATCATGTCTCACTCTTGGCAACCCTGTGGACTGCAGCAAGCCAGGCTCCACTGTTCTCCACTATCTCACTGAGTTTGCTCAAATTCATGTCCACTGAGTCAGTGATGCTGTCTTAGCATCTCATCCTCTGCTGCCCTCTTCTCCTTTTGCCTTCAATCTTTGCCAGCATCAGGATCTTTTCCAGTAAGTCAGCTCTTCACATCAGGTGGTCAAAGTATTGAAATTTCAACTTTAGCATCAGTCCTTCCAATGGATAGTTGGGTTGATTTCCTTTAGGCTTGGCTGGTTTGAACTCCTTGCAGTCCAAGAGACTCTCAAGAGTTTTGTTCAGCACCACAGTTTGAAAGCACCAATTCCTCAGCATTCAGTCTTCTTTATGGTCCAGCTCTTATATCCATACATGACTACTGGAAAAACCATTGTCCTCAACTCACACTTCTTGTGTTTCTAGATTCTGCATCTGTAGGTGAGGCCTGGCCACTTGCAGGTTCATAGTAAGTGATGAGAATGAGTGGCAAGAGGCTCAGGTCAGTTTCCCAGGGATACTGACCGACTGCCATGCCTCACCATCTAGAGATTAACTTGAACCTCAACTGAGAGGGAGTTCTTTACAAACCCTTCATTACTCAGGCAGCTGAGTGCCTGCAAAAATGCCAAACTTTGGACTAAGCTCTCAACACCTCGTCACCACGACCGCATACCTGCTGAAACTCCACCAAGGGGGTCTCAGGACAGATGAGGGCTTCCCTGGTAGCTCAGTTGGTAAAGAATCTGCCTGCAATGCAGGAGGCCCTGTTTCAATTCCTGGGTCAGAAAGATCTGCTGGAGAAGGGATAGGCTACTCACTCTAGTTAGTCTTGGGCTTCCTGGGTGGTTCAGCTGGTAAAAAATCCGCCTGCAATGTGGGAGACTTGTGTTCAATCCCTGGGTTGGGAAGATCCCCTGGAGAAGGAAAGGCTACCCACTCCAGTATTCTGACCTGAAGAATTCCATGAACCATATATTCCATGGGGTCGCAAAGAGTCGGACATGACTGAGTGACTTTCACTTTCAGGGACAGATGAGGACCAAGTTCTCTCATCCAGATGGCTCTGCACAGGCTCCCCAAGCAATTAGTTCGTTTGCTCTGTGTCAGAACTTGGTGAGAATGGCAGGGCAGGATTACAGATGCTACAGATGAGGAAACTAAAGCTCGGGGGATTTAGGTAAGTTGTCCTTGGTCAAGGCTGAGAAGTTTCAGGAGAAGTCAGGATTTGAGTCTTGATTTCCCAGATCCTGGGTGAGAGCTTCTTCTGCTTGCACTGTGTTGCCTCTTTAGAAACAGCTCCCCACCCTAGTGCTCTGTGACAACCTAGAGGTGGCAGGATGAGGTGGGGGATGGAAGGAGGTTCAAGAGGGAAGGAACATATATTTATTTATGTCTGATTCACATTGTTTTATGGCAGAAACCAACACAATGTTGTAAAGCAATTAGCAACTCTCCTCCAATTAAAAATTTTTTTCAAAAAGGAAGAGCTCCCAAGTTTGCAAACCATTTGCCCAAGTGTCACAGGGTTGGGACACATGGTACAGAACCTGGAAGAAGGAAGGATGTCTCTGTACTTCTGTGCTCTTCATGACAAAGCAATGGATCAGGATACAGAGGAGTCCCAGATTAGAGGACCAAGGGGAGAACAGAGGGAAAGGGGAGAGGGACCTAGGAAACACATTTCCCTTATAACAGGAGCTCTGCTTTCCAATCTGTAGTGCAGGGAAAATGCTAATTGTCCCTTCCCAACCGTGCAGACAGGCTAGAACAATAGAGTGAAACCATGGATGAGAAAATCATTGGGAAGATGGTAAGAAGCTCAGAGGATTATAAACCTCCTGCTTCTCAGAACCCAAACAAAGTAAAGCTAAAATAAACAGACATTTTTCTCAGCCTTTTACTTTCATGAAAGAGATAAATGTCAAAGAAATCAGGCTTACATCAGACAGATTATATATAAATTTTCCCCAGGAGTCCACGTGTCAGCAAAAGTTCAGTTCAGCCTCCTATATTTGCCCAGTTGGAATCCTAAATAATGAGAATTACTCGTAATAATGTAACAAGACCCTACCAGGCTATGATGGATCTTCCGAATCCTGAGAAGCAGTCCTAGGACTTTTCTACAGCAGATTTCATTGCAGTACAGTTATCTGGACACTGGCAAAATGTACTGCGTAATACATGCGACAGTCCTCTTTCAACAGAATAGCGTGCGTGTGTGTGTGTGTGTGGGTACTGTTGGCACTCAGTTGTGTCTGGCTGTTTGGACCCCATGGACTGTAGCCCTCCAGGCTCCTCTGTCCATGAGATTTCCCAGACAAGACAAGAATACTGGAGTGGGTTGCCATTTCTTTCTCCAGAGGATCCTCCCCACCCAGGCATTGAACCCACACCTCCTGTGTCTCCTGCATTGCATATTTTTTTTTTTACTGCTCAGCCACTGGGAAAGTCCTTGACAGAATATTACATTTTTTCTTATCATTCTGGATGATGGGGGTGTTAATCTATTATGGAAGAATTATTTGGATTTGTCTTTGAGCTTTTTGAAGGGGGAGAAGTATAGTGGGGAGAAAAATTCAATTTTCCCTGAGTTTTATAGGCTGCCGTGGACAATGCTTTAACAAGATTGGGTGAGGCAAGTCTCACGTAAAGATAAGATTCTAGGGATAAAAGAGAAAAACAGACAAAAGGGAAAATAGGGTATGTTTGTGTGTGTGTGTGTGTATGAAAGAGAGACAGACAGAGAGACCCAGGGACAGAGAAGAGAAAGAAAGAGAGAAACTGAGCTAACAGTAACACCTCTTCCAGTATGTCCTGGACCATCAAGATCCTCCTTGTGAGCAAAGGGATTTCTAAGCCCCACAGAGAGTTGGCAGGGCTCCACTCAGTGCTCACGAAGCAGAAGTCTACAGACAGCTAATAGCCTTCCCCAGTCACGCCACGTCCAGTCTGAGAAAGAGTCCTCCTGAAGCAAAGGCAGGGCAAGTAGCTGACGAGACCAAACTTTATCGAGCGTCATGCTGTCTAATGCAATTCTCCAGGCAATATTTCTTGACTTTTCACATGGTTCTCATTTCAGCTCAGGCTTATTGATCTCCCGCAAGATGATCCAGGTAGCTCTATGTGCTGTTTACTGAGGTGTTTTGATTGGTGCCCTCTATTAACCACCCTTCAGCCAAATGGGGATCCCATTCCTTCTCACCTCTCTGGTTTCCCCGTATCTTGTCATTAGAACAGGATGTACACCTGGAGGCTTGTATTACACTTTGAGGGAAGTGACTCTTGTCCTAAGTTATCTTGCTATGGTCTGAATATTTGTGAACCTCCCAAACCGATATGTTGAAACCCAATTTCTAAGGTGATGGTATTATGAGATAGGGCCTTGGGGAGGTGATTAGGTCATGAGGGTCAAGTCTGTGAATGGGATTGGTGCCCTTATGAAAGCTGCCTGAGAAGGCTCCTGTGCCCCTCCACCATGTGAAGCCGCAGCCAGAAGCAGCAAATCTGCAACCCAGGAAAGGGCCATCACTAGAACACAACCGCACTGGTACCTGACCTTAGACACCCAGCCTCTAGCACTGGGAGAAATAATTTTCTGTTTTTTTCTAGTCTATGGTATCTTGTTACCGCAGCCTGAATGGACTAAGACATACCTCTTCTCCCCAAGTCAAAACCATCTAATTCACTCACTTAACAGAGGTTTTAGTGACCGCTAAGTGTTCACACCAAACCTGTTCCCTTAAACACAGTTAAATTATTAGAGTTCACCTAATTCCAATTTCCTATGTAAATTTCTGTGTGTGTGTGTTTAGGAAAAGGGTTGATATATTAGTGTATGCAAATATAAGTTACACTCTGTAAACAAACAAGAGAAATGTCTTTGTGACTATCTAGACTTTTCTATATTCAAAATGTACACATTTCTAATCTCCCTGGACTCTAGAACGGGTTCTCTAGTGATCTCTCTCTAGGGGTTTTCCCTGACCTTGACAAGAATGGAGCCCCAGAAAGACAAGGATTGGAAGGCTCAAGGGGAAGCCTTGCCTTCTGCAGGGATCACAGGAGGAGGAATGGAGAAAAGGAAGGATATAGATGCCACCGAAATGAACTGAGTCAACAACTGTGGAGACAATGTCTCATCTGGACAGAATAAAGTCTGAGAGTCAAAATGGCTGGGCTCCAGTTCCGATCTGCCACCTGCTTACATACTGCTCTTCCCTGAAGGCACCTAACCTTTCTGAGCCTCAGACTTTTATCTGGAAAATGAGGATGAAAAGTGCCTATGTCCTTCTGAGAAAGAATTGAGGCTACACTTGTGAAAGTACTTCGTAAAGCATGGTTTCTGTCAGGCTTCACTAGGGCATGCTGTAGTGACAAACAGCCCCCCAAAATCTCAGTGCAATGCCAAAAAAGTCTATTTCCTTCACAGCCCATTCTCCATGGCAGTGGGGCCCCACTCCTCAGAGTCTCAAAAACCCCGGGGGTGGCAGGCTCTGTGCTGAGAGCTGCTCCACAGCCCCCAGGCCAGTGGGAAGGGAATGTACTGAAGTGTGCACAGGCTCTTAACTCTCCCACTGGAAGCAACCCCCTTCACTTCTGCTCACATGTCATTCACTGATCAGGTCATATGCCACACATAACTTCATAAGAGAGAAGGGCAGTTCTTCCATTGTCATTTTTTAGTCGCTAAGATGTGTCCGATTCTTTCGCAACCCCGTGGAGTGTAGCCCGCCAGGCTCCTCTGTCCATGGGGTTTCCCAGGCAAGCATACTGGAGCAGGTTGCCATTTCCTTCTCCAGGGGATCTTCCTGACTCAGAGACTGAACCTGCGTCTCCTGCACTGGCAGGTGGAGTCTTCTGAGCCGTCAGGGAAGCCCTGTGTATCCCACAAGGATCATTAAATAATTATTACTTAATTCTGGTCCCAGTATTAGTTGAAATGAAAAGTGCCATCATCGTCCCCTTTGAGATGCCATCACTTCTTGCTTGCCTCTGCATCATCAAGAACTATCCCAAGTTGCATCCCAAATGTATCCTTTTCAGTGCTGATCTTTCAGCCCCGTTCTCTACCTCAATGTCTAGACTAAAGCACAAGTGCTTTTACACAACACTCTTCAGCCCTCCCTGCCCACACACTGTACACCTTCCTCCCCACCCACACGCCACACTGTATCTTCCCTTCCACCTCCTCATAATCCCATAGAGCTGAAAGACACTTGAAGAATCATTCGCCTAATTCCCATATCTTACAAATGCGTGAATGAAGGTTCAGAGAAATTACGAAGCCTCTCTGCTGGGACCACATATGTCCAGGCAGAGCTCAGGATCCCGCTTTTAGAGCAGTTCTTCTAGTCTTCCAAATTCTCCCCTAATGTGGAGCAGAATCTTACCGTTCTCCTTACAGATGACTATCGCTAGATGTTTAGAGTTGATAAAGACAATTATTAGCCGTTGATTTAAGGTCTGATTACTATAAACTTGACAATGGAGATCAGAGGACTGAGATTTGTTTTCAGAGCTCTTTAAATGAAGAAATTTTCAGCCCCAAAGTTGGCCAGTTTTTGTCTTAGAACCATATACTCTGGAGTTCCCTGGTGGTCCAGTGGTTAAGAATCCACTTGCCAATGCAGGAGACACAGGTTCAAGCCCTGGCCTGGGAAGTTTCCACATGCCACGGGACAACTAAGCCCGTGCGTCACAGCTACTGAACCTGCGCTCCAGGGCCCATGTGCCACAACTACCAAAGCTCTCGCACCTGGAGCGCACGCTCCAAAAGAGAAGCTACCACAATGAAAAGCCTGCTCACTGCAACTAGAGAACAGTCCACGCAGCAAAGAAGACCCAGTACAGCCAAAAACAAATACATAAAAATACATAAATACATAATTTTTAAATGCCAGAAAAAGAACATTTTACCATGACTCCTTGAAGTGTCTTCTCCAGAAGTTCTCAGCTTCTCAAAGGGAAAAGCATTCAACTTACTCTGCAGGTGGTGACAGCCTTGCTAAAAGTTCTAGCCTTTCCAGTACAGTCACTGGGCACTGAATACTGATTTTTGACAAGTGCATCAGTCAGAGTACTGAAGGGGGATAGATGGCATAGTTTCATAGAGGAACTAGATACACAGTTGCAAACAAGAGGGAGAGAAACCACAAGAAATAGTGCAGTTCCTCAGAGACAGTAGCAGCAGGGGAGTTTTACCCCCAGGCCTTCAGGGCTGAGAAAGGGGTCCCGCCATGGGTCCCAGAAGCAGAGAACGACTATGCAGGAAGGGCCACCTGATGGGCGCTGTGGTTTTCAGCTGAAGGCAGCAGTTGGTCTATGGTGAAACCAGAGGGAGAAATGCAGGAATTGATACCCTGGCTTTGCTCTGCTTCCTCCTTCAATGGTTCCCACCAAGGCTCCCCTCAGGCCGGAGGACAAGGAAGCTCTTAGATTTAGTCCAAGCAGATCACTTTCCTGAGTCAGGGAATGATGGGTAAACACACCTGGAGAGGTAAAGGGAAGATTTTTCAGCACAACTTATCCCAACGCTATCTCTAAAAGCTGTCTTACAAATATACCCAAAGTTAAAGATTCTTCTAAAGACCAGCTCCTCTTCCTGCCTCCAAGTAAAATACTACATACAATCCTGAAAGGCCAGAACTCCAACCTTAAATATTTAGAGAATATTTGGCCAACCAGATTCATTTTCTCACAACTGTCATTTGTAGGGAAAAATCTTCTCATTAATTTAAGCCCATCTTGCTACATGTTAAACTTGTCCGAGGAGCTGAAACATGATGACTCCACTGGTAAAGAGAAGCACAGTGGATTAAGAATGAGAAGATGGATTCTAGTCTTTACTTTGTTGCTGTCTGTGGTACCTGAGGCAAATCATTTCATCAATCTGTGCTTCACTTAGCCTTTGGGTATTTCACCAAAAGAAAATTATTGTCTTTTAGGTGGTCTAGAAAAAAAATCACACTTACACCAGGGAAATTTTTTTCATGATTATATCATATATCATAAAATATAAGACTTTTCAAGATATCCTTGAAGATGACCATTTAATACTTTCTCTCACCTAGTCATTTATTTAACATGGTCTAACCTTATTTTTTACAGTTTTTTCTCATAAGCTGTGTTTTAAGCTTTCTAGAATTTTCCTTGGTCCTCATCAAAATGAATTTATCTCTCATTAACTTCTTTTTTAAAGTATCATTTCTAAGGGAATAGTCTTGGTTGCTTAAAGTATTCCTGGGTATTTTGGGGGCTTCCCAAGTGACTCAGTGGTAAAAAGTCTTCCTGGAGATGCAGGAGACGTGGGTCCCTGGGTTGGGAAGATCCCCTAGAGGAGGGAATGGCAACCCATGCCAGTATTCTTGCCTGGAGAATCCCATGGACAGAGGCTGAACGTGCTGCCACAGCACTTATACCACTTGCAATTTTCTCCTCAATTCCCTGGCAACAGAGTCTTTTAAATGTCTTTCATTTGAGAATGTCTTGATTTTCCCCTTCAGTCTTGAAGGATATTTTCACTGGGTATACTATTTCTTTCAGTATTTGGGGGAAAAAAATACTGTGCCGTTTTCTTCTGGCCTCCATGGTTTCAGTTGAGAAATCTGCTTTATTTCACTTGTTTTCCCCTAGATATAAGATATCATACTCTAGTTCCTCTCAAGATTTTCACTCAGTTTACAGTCTTCCTGGTTCTTATGCGGCAAGTTATTTTGTATTGAAACTTGGACATTTTTTGTAGCAAGTTATGAGACTCTGGATCTTATTTAAACCTTTTGTTTTAACTGGCTTTCTCTGACATCACTCCAGCAGAAAAAGCAATGATGCCTGTTTGTTACTTTCAGACAGAGGTAAAAAAACAGGTTTCCCACTCAGATCTTGTTGACAGCCAAAGTGAAGCTGGTGATGAGGGAGCCGTGGTAACTGCTGAGCAACGGCAGGTGCTCTGGCTCCCCAGATGATTCCCGCTAACACCAAGGTGGCACGGCCTCATTCCTGCTGGGTGATGGTGAACGAGCTGAATCTCCACTCAAAAGCCTCTGGAACCACTCCAGCCCCGAGGGAAGAGAAGCCTCATTACTGCCAAGTATAACTGGAAGTCCAGTCTCCCACACTTCCCTAGCGGTCTCCACTGACACCATGGTTGCAGAAGGGAAGAGCTGGCCACCAGATCATAGGGATGAACGCTCTAGTCCTCTGCTCAGCTTTATCTGACACCAGCCCAGCAGGGTTGTTGGATGCCTCATGACCACCTCAGGAGGGTGATAGTCAAGACTCCTCCTTTGACCTGTGTTGGGATTGGGCCATAGCCTTTTCTCCATGGTGTTTGGCTAAAGTGTAGATTGATTATTGTCTAAAAATATTTCTTCTTATCAGGCTGTCTTTTTCTCAATACAAGAGTCAGAGAGAGCAGGATTTTGTTGGGGTTTTGTTTGTGTTCATGGTGTTTCTGGGATGCTGAATTCTTCAATTCCAAACTTGGGACATACGACATATAAAGAAAACCAGGAAAGTCACCACTGTGTCTCTCCTTCTTGAGTCCCAAGTTCTCTAGCCAATCTGTCTTCTTCCACTTTTTAGAACCTTTTCCTGCTTGTGTTATATAAAGTGCCCAGGATTTTAGTTGTACTTTGCAGGAATAATAGAGAAAAGTACATGTATTCCATCTTCCTAGGGGTGGGAGTTGCCCACTGTATATCTTTAAAATCTGGATTTACTACCAACATTTAAAAAACCAGAAGATTTCAAATAACAATCCAGAGATCTTGCTTCTCTTAAAAAATTAGAATAATCTGGCAATATTGGGCCCTCTCTCCAAAATGGAAACAAGTGGCTAGAGCTGCACTGTCCATTAAGATAGCCCACTAGCCACATGTGGCTATTGTTTAAGTTTAAATTTAAATTAACTAAAATTTCATAAATTAAAAATTCAGTTCCTCAGTCACATTAGTCACATGTGACTAGTGGCTGCCATATTGGACAGGGAAGGTATAGGACATTTCCATCAATATGAAAAGTTCTATTGCACAGCACTGGGCTTACACATGATGGGGGCATGCCTGCTCCAGTTTGCCAACTCCCCACCACTTGATAACATATAAGGCCATTAGACCTCATCTGCTGACAAATTTGTGTTTATAATCCTTGGCTTAAAAGATCAGTAGAGTTTTTGACTTGTGAAGATACAGGAACAAGCAAACCAGATGGCAAGCACAGCAGGAGCAATGACACAGAGGAGGAGGAGCTGTGGTCCTGGAAAGTCAAGGCAATTAGGTTTGGATAGACAGTGGGAGAAGAATCGGGGAAGCAAAGCAAGGTAGAGAATGCCTTAGCAGAAAGGAGACATGGTTACAGTCCCCACTTTACCTCTAACTAGCTGTGGGACTGGGCTCAGAGATTAACCTCTGCTCTACAGGCCTCATCAAACCTCACCTTGGACCATTCTACCCTTTGCTCTCGGTGATCTAGCTAGGTTGGCTTTCTCTCAGGTCCATGGATGCCCCAAGCAACTTGCTTCTTTGGGACCTTCACACTGCCTGGACAAAACTACATCCCAAGTTTCACCCCCACATGCTGGGCCAACTCCACTTCACCAGTCGACCTCAGAGAAGCTTCCCCTAAACCTCAACTAAGTGAGGTTCCCAAACATTTGTGCTCAAAGTGCCAGGTTCAACTCCATTGTACTCATCACACATCCACCATCACCTACTAGAGAAGGTATTTATCTGTTTATCTCCCCCTCAACCTGGTTCTGAGTTCTGTGAGGCCTGGGACCACAGCCATCATGTTTACTGCAGTCTCTGAACTGGCAGAGCAACTGACACAGAGTGATGGGCACAGAGTAAACACTTGCGCAAACACGAATTGCATAACGGTATGAAAGTTATTCATACCTTACTTTCTGTCTCACCAAAATGGAAGCAATAGCAGTTACTGCCCGGGCATTACAAACATGTTTGGAGGAAAAAGCAAGGTAGAGAGGTTATTTTTAAATTTAAGACTGAAAAGCTACAAACAATTTAATTATTGAAAGGAAAGCTGTTCATTACCAACCATGAAACTCTGGTGACCTGGTTAAAAATGGATATGCTCCAGAACTCAGAGGCTAAACTGAGGCTCCAGAGTCGGTAGAAAGTGACTAGAGAGCACTGCTATGAGTTTTCCCTTAGTAATAGCTGATTGATTACTGCATGTTTTGCTTGGTTTTAACTATCTCATGGGCTTCCCTGGTGGCTCAACAGTAAAGAATCTCCCTGCCAGTGCAGGAGACCAGAGTTCGAACCCTGTGTTGGAAAGATCCCCTGGAGAAGGAAATGGCAACCCACTCCAATATTCTTGCCTGGAGAATTCCATGGACAGAGGAGCCTGGTGGGCTATAGTCCATGGTGTTGCAAAAGAGTCAGACATGACTTAGTGACTAAACAACAACAACAACAATCTTGTAGCTTAATTTGTTTTAATCTAAAATTTGATAGATTTCATTCCATCTGGAGATACATTTTATGTCTTAGCTAATTACCTCCAAGTCAATCAAAGAGTAACAAACCTTCTGGACCTCAGTTTCCCCATCTGTTAAATAAGAATAATAATCGATGCTCTGTTAAACTCACAGGTTTGTGGAGATAACTGAGACAACTCATAGGAACACAGCTGACTATGTTCAAACTATAATGTGCTGTGAAACAGTTCAGTTCAGTTGCTCAGTTGTATCCGACTCTTTACGACCCCATAAACTGCAGTGTGACAGGCTTGCCCGTCTATCACCAACTCCTAGAGCTGGCTCAAACTCATATCCATCAAGTTGGTGATGCCATCCAACCATCTCATCCTCTGTCATCTCCTTCTCTTCCTGCCTTCAATCTTTCCCAGCATCACGGTCTTTTCCAGTGAGTTAGTTCTTCGCATCAGCTGGCCAAAGTATTGGAGCTTCAGCTTCAGCATCAGTTCTTCCAATGAATATTCAGGACAGATTTCCTGTAGGATTGACTGGTTTGATCTCCTTGCTGTCCAAGGGGACACAGTGGGGTGTTCTTATCTTGAAGCAGTACTTGAGCTTCTTCCCCAGGACATCGTGTTTGTCCTGTGAAAGGATCGACCCAAAAGTATCCAATCTGAGCAGCACTGGAAGAATTCTGACCTCCAACAGTGCCAGGAAGATAACAAATGCATAGCAAGCTTTGTTAGGACTATCTTTGTGTCAGGGGACCCCACCTGTGGAAGGCTTGGGACAATGACTACTTCTGACCCACAATCAGATACCAACAACCAAACACTGGGTGCTTTTGCTTCATCTCCTGCGGTGAATAACTGCAAAGGCAGAGTGGAATAACACCAAGAGGGGTAGATCAGTTGAGCCTCACAATGGGTGAGCGAGACGTTTTATTTTATTTCCACGTTCCTATCCCCCTCTGGGACAAGGTGAGGCGGGGATGTTGGCAACATTCACCCCTCAGTACAGCAGAGGGCAGTGGTGCTCTCATTGCAGTCCACACCCAAGCCAGTCTGGAAGGCGGGGCAGGTCCTCCAGGGTGTGTGTGCAGGGCAACTGCTCAGGAGAACGGGTCTGGCTCTCTGATACTCGGAATTAGCCCTGCTGATCCTCCTTCCTGCCCAACCCCAGGTGACCCCCCCCCAACCCTGGCCAAAATACACACAAGCATACATACACACATTCAGACACAGAGACATACATACATACATACATACACACACCCACGAACACACACAGAAGGAATTTTCTAAATTAATCCCTACAAACTACTGTAACTTAAACCATTTAACATTTATATAGGACAAAAAAAGAAAAACACCTGGATTATAGCTTAAGGTTCAGAAGCCTGAAGCTGTCCTTTAGCCAAGCAGAGATGAGTTCGTTCTACTCGACAGCCAGGAGTTGATATGACTGGTGTCCTGTGGTCCATGCTTAGTTGCTGTCCACGGGATTTCCTAGCCAAGAATACTGGAGTGGGTTTCCACGCCCTCCTCCAGGGGATCTTGCTGATCCAGGGATCAAACCCACGTCTCTTCTGTCTCCTGCTTTGCAGGTGGATTCTTTACCCTTTGAACCACTGGGGATTCTCCCCAGGGTCAGCAAACCCTATTCTAGCCCCAACACTGCCACTGTGTGTCTGATATGACCTGAGGCCCCCTCTCTCCCTGTGCCCCTCTCTACCTGAAATGAGGCTGTGAGTGGAAACTTCTTGACTCTGTGTTCCCCCTGCTTCCTTCATCTTCCTAACGGCAGACAGGGGAGGTGCTCTCTCTCTAGTTCCCAAGAAGCCAAGGTGCTTGGGGGCATAAAGCCAGCAGGGCTGGGAGGAGCTCCTTGCCTTCTTTCTAAAGGTACTTAAAATGAGTTTGGGCACCTGTGGAGTGCAGGGCATGGTTTTAAGGTATGTGGGTTTATTCGACTAAATTAGAAATCAGGAAAGAGGTCAAAAGGAAGTCAGGTGATGATTTTAAAGAAAACCGAATCCGTCCTGTCATTTACCTCTGATAGGTGGGATCCCAGAGGAGCGTGGGTTAATGGAGGGATTTGGAGTTGGGGTATTAAACCTGCAGTTTTTGCTCTAGGAAATAGGCTTTAGAAGGATGGGCTGAGGGAAGCAGGGCCAGATTTCAACAAAATTATGAGGTCGGTGACTTCTGTTCCGTGTTTCTCCCTCCCATTGAGGGCACCTTCATGACCCATTTTCGGGAAAGCCATCCAATGGCTTCGTGACAGACACAACTCCCTCCTGACTACTCCCAGGCACTGCTTCCCGTCCCCGCAAAACTGCCCTGGTTAAGTCTAGTTCTCTAGATGTCACCTGATTTCAATGTAGGGAAATGCCTTTGGGTCCCTAAAAGCCACTTCATTTCAACAAATAGGTGTTCCTATCTACTAGGGGCCAGACCTGTGTTAGAGACAAAAATAGGACATGGTCCTTTCCACAAAGGGCAGCTCCAAGGGTGACACTTGAGAATGTCCCTTTCTACCTCTGTTCCCTGACAATCATAAGCAGTGAGCTTGCCCACTTCAGGTGGACTTGAGATCCAAGTTGGCTTTGAGCCCGCCCTTCCACAGTCCTACAGTCATCCAGCGGGAGCAAGCGTTCTGCCAGGGCCCGTTCATCATCTCCTCCGCATATTGAATTGACCATCTGAACCCAAGAGCTCACCGTGTCTTCCCTATTTCCAATCACAGGGTCCAAATGCCCTGCTTATTGATAATGCATTTGGAAATCTGTTTTCTTCCTTCTCTGAGGGAATCGCATAAAATGTCCATTTCCTCAAACCAAAACATTTCCAAGAGAATTAGCCAATTTGCTGATGCATTAAAAAAATAACAGCATAACAAAGGAAGAGATGGCTTGGACTGTGCAGGAGACCATCAGAAAATTAATTCACAGATATTAAACTTACAAAGCAGAGTATCCTAGTGTAACGGAGCAATAATATGTGTCCCTATTTTTGCGACTGAGGCAACTGAAGTTGCCCTTCTGTCAGTCAGAAGACCCAGATTATCATTTCTGGAGGTTTGAGGATGGAGCCCTCCTAACAGAGCTCACATCTTTGAGCACTGGCATGGTACTGCTCTTAGTATAGGAGAAGGCAATGGCACCCCACTCCAGTACTCTTGCCTGGAAAATCCCATGGACAGAGGAGCCTGGTAGGCTGCAGTCCATGGGGTCGTGAAGAGTCCGACATGACTGAGCGACTTCACTTTCACTTTTCACTTTCATGCATTAGAGAAGGAAATGGCAACCCACTCCAGTGTTCTTGCCTGGAGAATCCCAGGGATGGGGAAGCCTGGTGGGCTGCCGTCTATGTGGTTGCACAGAGTCGGACACGACTGAAGCGACTTATCAGTAGCAGCTCTTAGTATGCTGGGTGTGGCTGGGAGGACTGGGCACTCATGCCCAGTGACTTGGCTCTTACCACCTGTATGGCAAGTGAGAGGTGCTTAGAACACCAGGCTTTTCATCAGAACCCCACAGAGGGGATACGAGGAGCAATGGGGAGAGTGGCTGTGCCCCCAGTCCCAATGGCCAGGATCTGAGCCAGGTACCTTCCCTTCTCCAGGTCTCAATTTCCTCACCTGTAAAATTATGGCTTTGGCTCTTGAACTAGACCTAGTCCCTAACAAAGTTTTTGTTGAAGTAGGGAAAGATGAGGACTGCGCAGTGAGTTCCTCTTAAAGCCAAACGTATTCTGTTTAAGAGACCGTTTTCAACCTTGACCTCGGGTTTTTCTCATGGACTTCCCAGGTGACTCAGTGGTAAAGAATTAACCTGCCAATGCAGGAGATGTGGGTTTGATCCCTGGGTAGGGAGGATCCCCTGGAGGAGGAAACGGTAACTGACTCTAGTATTCTTCCCTGGTAAATCCCATGGACAGAGGATCCTGACGGGGTACAGTCCATGGGGCCACAATAGAGTCAGACACGACTTAGCAACTAAACACCAATATATGTTAAAACTTCATTTAAAAAATTAGATGATCATACAAATGAACGACAGTTAAGTTTTATTTGCTTTGTTTTGTTTTTACTGTCTTAAGTCAGGAAAATGAAAAAAAAAAAAAACACTGCAATTCTTTTTCAGTCCTCAAAATATCTTATCAATTGTACTGGCCCACCAAATTGAGAGGACAGAAACCTATAGATTGGATAGTCTCTAAGCTCACTTATGGTTGATTTCCACCCCTGGTGGTGGTAAGCTCAGCACTGCCCTTACTAAGAAAAGGAGTATTGTTTGTCTATTTTTCTTATGGTTCTCAACTGCACCTAGATTCACAAGGCAGCTTTTAAAACATGTTCAATCCCCAGGGCTCTCTCTCCCTTTGTTGTTCAGTCACTCAGTTGTGTCTGACTCTTTGCAACCCCACAGACTGCAGCACAACAGGCTTCCCTGTCCTTCATCATCATCTCCCAGAGCTTACTCAAACTCATGTCCATTGAGTCAGTGATGCCAGCCAACCATCACATCCTCTGTCATCCCCTTCTCCTCCTGCCTTCAATCTTTCCCAGCATCAGGGCCTTTTCCAATGAGTCAGCTCTTCCCATCAGGTGGCCAAAATATTGGAGCTTCAGCTTCAGCATCAGTCCTTCTAATGAATATTCGGGGTTGATTTTCCTTAGGATTGACTTGTTTGAGATCCTTGCTGTCCAAGGGACTCTCAAGAGTCTTCTCCAGCACCACAGTTCGAGTGAGGCCCAGGCAAAGGGAGAGGCCCAGGCCAGGGGAGTGAGGCCCAGGCAAGGGGACTTTGTTAAAAGGCAGTACCACTGATGTGAAGCTGGGAATGAGAACCACGGACAGAGGCATTCACAGGCCTGACTGTATAATAGTATTACTTGGGGAGATGTTCATAAAAATTCAGATTCCTAGTCTTTACTCTGGATTTACTAAATCAGAAGAAACTCTAGAGCTCAAGGAATCTTTGTTTTCAAAAGCTTACCAAGCAAGACCATTGCAGCCAGGCTCCAGATAGATCTTAAGTACAGGTAGCTGTTACATATTAAATACTGAGGAACCTCAGAAAGGCTCACTGCTCCTCTAGGCATCTTTCTGATATAAAGGTAACATTTGAAATGTCAGCACTTAGGATCCATTCATTGCCCCCATAGCATCTGCCTTAAGAATGTCTCTGTCTAGAAGGTCAAGGACGTCATCTAGTACCTTTCATTCCAGACAGATCTCTGAATTTGTGGAACTGGAGGAGGAATGGGCAGGCAATGCAGAAAAAGATGAGAAAGTGCCAGAAAGATAGATTTCTCTGCCCACTCCCTTGTCCTGCCTGGCCCCGGGTGTGTTCTATATTTGAACATCTTTTCAGGAGTTGTGGCTGTGATGCAGACTGTCTATACACTCTACAACACAGACCCCCAAACCCCACGTATGACGCAGCCAGGCCACTGGCCACAGAGGGCCAATGCAACTTCCCAGTGATAGCAAACCCGGAAGCGAGAGGTTCAGCAAAGCTCTGGTTGTCTTCAATTAATATTTTTATCAGCTTAAGCCTCCCTCTGAGATGCTGAGATCTCTGTTTGCCTTGTTCCTAAGCAAGGCCCAAAGGAGTTGGAAACCTTCACAAAATTATATTAAGGGTCCAAAGGCTTTTGCATGAATGAAGTGGTTGAGATAAGATCTATTATAAAACAGATCTATGATCAAAGAAGGCAAGGAACTGTATCCAGAGCACTGTGCCACTTACCTCCAAATCCTCATGAAATTCCCATGAGAGCACCCAAGGTTGAACTAAGGTCCTAGAGAGTTGCTACCCTCAAAACACCTCCCACCAAAACCAGCAGCCCCCACAGATCTGTCCTTCTTAGCCCAGACTTCCAGCCCAGGGTCAGGACATGGTTGTTTAGAAAAAGCAATGGTATACTGCAGGATACTGAACTGGTTCCTGAGGGGATGAACATAGAATCTTTCATTCATTCAACAATTTATTCAGCCCCAACTCTGTAAAAGGCACTGTTCTAATCACTTTAAATATATTAATTAATTTACCTTAAAGTATCTTTTAAGATAGGTATCATCATTAGCTACATATCATAGAGAAAGAAACTAAAACACAGAAGGCGAAATCAGTTCTAAAAAAAAACACACAGGTAGCACATGTTGGAGTCAGGATTCAAACCCAGAAAGCCTGGCTTCTGAAACATCTGCCAGACCCTGAGCTAGATAGTTTTGAATATAAGGGTGGATCATACCACAGAGTCCCAGGATGGTGAAGGGTTAAGTTTGAGGCCAAAGAGCAGTGGGAAGGGTTATGGGAAGTAGATTCCTCCTTGATACCCTTTGGCTTTGGGAAAGTCTCTTCCCCTCTCCAACCCCAGCTTATCTACCTATAAAATGTAAGGACAGTCTAAATATTCTCTAAGATCTTCTTAGCTCAAAAAAAGATAAAAATATAAAGTAGTGGGCTAGACAGTGGAACACAGTGGGCAGGACATTTTATATGGATGAGGCAGAAGTGGTATAAAGAGGTGATGCAGGGCTTCCCTGCTGGCCCAGTGATTAAAAATCTACCCTTCAATGCAAGAGACATCAGTTTGATACCTGGTCTGGGAAGATCCCACATGCCACGGGGAGACTGATCTCATATGTCACAACTAATGAGCCCCACTCTGGAGCCCCCAAGCCACAACGATTGAGCCCACGTGCAGCAAGTACTGAAGCCCACATACCCTAGAATCTGTGCTCCAAAACAAGGGAAGCCACCACAGCGAGCAGCCCCCACACTGCAACTGGGGAGTACTCCCTGCCAACTGCAAATAGAGAAACCCAGAACACAGCAGTGAAGACCCAGAGGGGATACAACCCCTCAAAGATGTAAAGAGCCGCTCCGTCCTTCTCCATAACCTGAGGGAAACCACATCTAGTACCCTTCTTTAAAATCTGGGAGGTTCATGCAGTACCCATGAGAGGGCAAAAGGAAAAAAACAGGAGCAGCCTTCCCTCCACTCCCCAGTGAGTTTCTTTTAAAAGATGTATCAACTGTCACTAAAAAAGAAATTAGACATGCAGGCAGTTTAAGACAAGGACTTTGCTGGTCATTTCAGTGTACATGTTCCCAACAGCCAACAGTATCAAATATTCATCCCCATCTGAAAGTAACCCTGCCAGGGCATCTGAAAAGTGCATTTGCTAAAT
Organism: Oryx dammah; assembly: GCF_014754425.2. Classification (NCBI taxonomy): domain Eukaryota; kingdom Metazoa; phylum Chordata; class Mammalia; order Artiodactyla; family Bovidae; genus Oryx; species Oryx dammah. Next base: position 40,158,337 of record NW_024070197.1, read on the forward strand.
ACCTAAACATCTGGACAGCAGCCTTTCCAGAGGAATCAGAGCCAGAGAAAGCAGAGCCAGAGCTCAAAGTGACAGAGCAACTAGCTTAAGCAGATGAAAGGACAGAGGTGGCCAGAAAATATCACCCCAGCTAGGCTGCCATTGAGTGGGGAGGGCTGGTATGAAAAGAGCATTGGCAACAAGCCTTTTGTTTACAGCAGTCTCCTCGGCTAACAAACAAAATATGTTGGTCTTTCTATCACTCCAAGGTCAAAAATGAACCTTCTGTCCCTTCTTTATTCCAATCAGAAGATCTAATTCTAGGCCACAATTTTGGCTTGGCAAAGCACAGCCAACACCCTTCGAGATGTGCTGCACTTCTGTAGATTAACTTGGGTCAGTTCCCATAACAGCAATCAGCCTGGGACCTGATTCTCTTGGCTGAGCATAATCTCCAGCCACGGATACCCAATATCCCCTCTTCTTCTCCTCCTTGCCTCTCCTTTCCTCTTCTCCATCTCCCTGCCTGTCTCTCTTAAAGCTGTCATGAACTTCTTCAAAACAAATATAGTGAAAACGGTTCAGAAGCTCCTCAGAAAGGTAAATGTAACGTTATTCTGTGACCCAGCAGAGATTCTTCTCCTAGGTATCTACCCAGGAGAACTGAAATGTGTGGCCGTGCAAAAATGTCCACAGCAGTGCCTCTCACAAGAGCCAACAGTGGAAACAACACAAATGCTCGTCACTGGGTGAATGGATAAACAAAATGTGGTAAATCCATACGATGGAGTATTATTTGGCCCTAAAAAGGAAGGGAGTACTTATATGCTGCAATGTGGATAAACCTCAAAAACATTATGCTAAATGAAAGAAGCCAGTTACAAAAGACCATACATTGTACAATTCCATTTATATGAAATGTCCAGAGGAGGAAATCTGTAGAGGCAGAAGCAGATTAGTGGTTGCTTAGGGATGGAGTGGGCTTCCCAGGTGGCTCAGTGTAAAGAATCTGCCTGCCAAGCAGGAGATGTGGGTTCAATCCCTGGGTTGGAAAGATCCTCTGGAGGAGGAAATGGCAACTTACTCCAGTATTCTTGCTTTAGAAATCCCACAGACAGAGCGCTACAACCATGGGGTTGTAGAGTCCATGGGGTGTCAGAGTCGGATACGACTTACAGGCTAAACAACAACAAGGGCTGGAGTGACTGCTTACAAGTATGGGGTTTCTTTTAAAGGAGACAACACTGTGCTAAAGTTAGATTGTGGTAGTTCTTGCACAACCCTGTGAAATACTGAAAAAAGCAACCATACACTTTAAGCGGGTGAATTACATGACATATGAATCATAGCTCAATAAATGTGTTTTAAAAATGAATATACTACTTATATATACCTAGAAATGCAATATAATAAAGCTTACAGGATATTTAAGTGGATTACATTTTTACACAATTTTAGAGAAAATGGATGTGAAATTTTCTATTACCTCTTTCTTCCTTTTCTCACTGTGGGGAGATGTACTCACAAAAGTGGGAAGTAATTGCCTAATGTCTTTCACCTCAAATTTCAATTTCAAACAGAAGTAAATTGGGTATTTTTATGATAGACACCACAAGAAACGAATATTGCTTCAGCCAAAACCAAGAATGATGGAACCTGAATATATTGAAGAATTTTGTCATTTTTAATACAATTTGAGAAAACAGAAATTTAAGTCAGCTATAGAAGTTTCCATACAGCCAAAGCTATGGTTTTTCCAGTAGTCATGTATGGATGTGAGAGATGGACCATAAAGAAGGCTGAGCGCTGAAGAACTGATACTTTCAAACTGTGGTGCTGGAGAAGACTCTTGAGAATCCCTTGAAGAGCAAGAAGATCAAACAAGCCAATCCTAAAGGAAATCAACCCTGAATATTCACGGGAAAGAGTGACTCTGAAGCTCCAAAACTTTGGCCACTTGATGAGAAAAGCCGACTCACTGGAGAAGAGCTGACTCATTGGAAAAGACCCTGATGCTGGGAAAGATTGAGGGCAGGAGGGAAAGAGGGCAACAGAGGATGAGATGAGCATCTCTGACTCAATGGATATGAATTTGCATAAATTCCGAGAGATAGTGAAGGACAGGAAAACCTGGCGTGCTGCAGTCCATGGGGTTGCAGAGAGTCAGACACGACTCAGTGACTGAACAACAAGTTAAAATGAGGTGATTCAAGTGGCCCCTAATCCATTATGACTGGTGTCCTCATAAGGAGACAGAGACACACAGAAGGAAGGCCATGTGAGGACACCCAGAGAAGACAGACACCTACAAGCCCAGCAGAGAGGCCCCAGGAGAAACCAGCACTGCTGGCATCTGGATCCCAGACTCCCAGCCTACAGAACCATGAGAAAAGGCCCTGTTGCTTAAGTCTCCCCCTTGTTGTGACAGCCCTAACAAACAAATACAGTAAGAGTAAGATAATCAAGTAGTCTTGTATTAAGCATCACTTATGAGCTCATACTTCGGAGGAGGCAATGGCAACCCACTCCAGCACTCTTGCCTGGAAAATCCCATGGACAGAGGAGCCTGGTGGGCTACAGTCCATGGGGTCACTAAGAGTCGGACACGACTGAGCGACTTCACTTTCACTTTTCACTTTCATGCATTAGAGAAGGAAATGGCAACCCACTCCAGTGTTCTTGCCTGGAGGATCCCAGGGACGGGGGAGCCTGGTGAGCTGCCGTCTAGGGGGTCGCACAGAGTCGGACACGACTGAAGTGACTTAGCAGCAGCAGCATGAGCTCATACTTCTGTTAGGTTCTTCCATCTATAGGAAACCCCAAACACTTGGTCTCTATCTCAAGAATCTTATGATGAATTAGAAGAAACATAAGTTCATAAGATGGTGACTGTACTACTTAACACTTTCCACAGGGAAAGGAGAGCTCAACAAGCTATGGTCAAGGCAGTCTTATACTAGAAGAGGTGGGCTGTGAGTGGGTCATCATCCACTATTTCAAACGGTAATAAACAGTATTACTGAGTATAAACAGTAATAAAGGGCCAGAAGTCTTGATAAGATGGAGCTCACTGGAAACCTTACCCAGAGGAGTTACAAGAAATCAATGGGACAGAAGTCAGGTTTCAGCAAGGTGAGAAGGCAATGGATGGGGAAGAATTGGAGGCATAGAAACAGAGAAGAGGAGGAAAATAAAAAGGATCACCATTAGGAATTGTGACAGGACAGAAAAAGAAGGGGGTTGTTTTGCTTTTTAATTTTTATTGGGGTATAGTTGCTTTACAATCTTGTGTTAGTTTCCGCTGTACAGTGAAGTGAATCAGCCATCAGTTCAGTTCAGTTCAGTCGCTCAGTCGTGTCCGACTCTTTGCGACCCCATGAATCATAGCACGCCAGGCCTCCCTGTCCATCACCATATATATACATATTTCCCCTCTTCTTCGGATCTCCTTCCCATTTAGGTCCCCACAGGGCACTGAGCAAAGCTCCCTGTGCTATACAGTAGGTTCTCATTAGCCATCTCTCTCATACATAGTAGTGTGTACATATATCAATCCCAATTTCCCAGTTCCTTCCACCACCTTCCCTTCCTCCCTTGGTATCCACACATTTGTTCTCTACATCCGTGTCTCTGTTTATGCTTTGCAAACAGGTTCTACACCACCTTCAGTGCTTATCCTGGTTCCAAATTCCTGGATTTGTGGGAGAAACTAACTACATGGTCTGAGGTAAAAAGAGGAGTGAGAAGCTGAGGAAATGGATGCAGTCTTCCATGCTAAGATGTGTCTTTAAAGGACAACTCTGTCAACAATGTAAAGAGTGGATAGAAGGCAGAAGTAGAAGGCAGAGAAACCAGTTTGGATTATGGTTATAATTCTTTCATGAAATGACAGGAGCATGAACTAACCAGCAGCAGCTGTACTGGAGGAGAGAACACTGAGGATGCCTTAACCCCTTCTCCACTGGGAGAGCTTCAACTCTGAGAAATAAGGATATGAAAATCTGTCAACGGACATTGCTTGGTGGTATTGATTGAGCCATGTTAGGTTATCAATTCCTAACATTTCTTCCTTGTGTTGTAAGACATGGCTATTTATCTTCAGTCTTCGATCCTGGATAAGATGATTCTTCACTAGAAAAGAAAATCTAAGAGATAAATGAGGGCCTGCAAGTGGCCACACAGCAAGAACCACTGTAGTGTTACTATTGAGGTCAAAATACCTAACTCAGTTCCACATAGGTATCACAGACCCTGTAGCAACTACAGCCTCAGCCACACTTTATGACACTGCTTATACTCTGTTATATATTTTTTAAACCATTTACTGTGAGTGAACCTGAGTCTCTATGTTGAATATATAGTATAAGTACAATGAAAATAGTTGGCCTTGACTGTCTTTTGCTTCAGTGACCCTGCCTCTATCATGAGGTCAAATGTTATTTACCAATTTCTCCTACCTAGGGGGCACCTGTTGGGAATTAGATTCAGTAGCCGGAGTGCAGCATGCTGGGGAGACAACAAGAGGATGATGTCATTCTCTTGGGGGACACCATGTCAGGCTGCCTTGGTGCTTCAGAGCCCAGGTGTTTAATTCATTAACTGCTCTTCAGATGGGTGACTGGGGAGATACCTGAAATGATCTGCTACCTGTAACCACTGAGGGCAGAGACTGACAAACTGAGGAAAGCAGGTCATTAGCAAAGGTGAGTTCTGTGACCCCTTCACTCCTCGTGACATCTCACAGTGGCTATGGAATTGTCTTCCTCAGAGTCTTTATGAATGCCCTTTAGTGACGGGAAGATGGGCTCTGTGACCACCGGAGACTCTGATGTTCATCCACCAGACATTGACCATGAATCTCAGTCCCCCTTTTGGGTGAATCCAACTGGGACAAGTTGGTCACCTTATGAGATTCTGCCTTCTAGACCTTGTCATTTGCTCATCTGGGGTGACTTTAAGCAAATTCTAATTTCTTCATGTACCAGAGTTGCATCCTGTTGAAGCCAGCCAGCTTGACATGCTATTGGGCCCATTGCTTTATATTTTGGAGTCCAAAATTGCTTTACACTTTGGAGTCCAAATATTTATAAGAAACAAAGTTGATTATATCAGTGCCTTGATGCACACCATCATTATTACCTCTTGCATTTCTCTACTGCATTTCCTTCCAAAGGATATTCACAGCTATGGTCTCCTTTTATCTTAACAACACTGTGAAAGAGAAAAGGTAGGTCAAAGTGTGTTAGTTGCTCAGTCGTGTCCAACTCTTTGCGACCCTATGGACTGTAGCTCTCCAGGCTCCTCTGTCCATGGAATTCTCCAGGCAAGAATACTGGAGTGGATTGCCATTTCCTTCAAAGAGACATGGAAATTATCCTGATCCCCATTCAACACATACACAAACAGAATCCCAGAAAGAAGTGACTTTCTTGAGGTGCCCCTGTGAGTGAGCAGGTGCTCCTGGCCTCTGAGTTACTGCCCAGCAACTGAGAGTCCCCGCACTGGAGTAACACTGAGTGCTGATGATACACAGCCCCGTGGTGTCTTTGGGGCCCTGCTCTGGCTCTGGTCTCCCTTAGAGAGCAGATTCAGTGTTGCGCAATCACATGGGTCTTTCTTTAAGCGAACACTGATGAGACTTTAAAGGTGGAGTAATTGGGCTGATAAGATAATGAGCCCTAAAGTGGATAATAATATTGAGCTCTAGAAGGGATAATAGTATTGATCTGCCTATCAGGCCTGTTGGGAGGATTAGCTCACTGGCAATTGGGAAGAACTTTGCAATGAAGGAACATAAATGATAGCACATTTGGGAGTCCCCTTGTTCCCTTTGGAATAACTCTCCCTGGAGTGATTTAAGCAGTCATAAGATGCTATGGCAACCTAGGCCTGCCTAATGGAAACTGTCATTTCTATATTCCTCCTTCAATTCCATATTCTTTACCTCAACCATCAGGAGAGGACTTGTCTTCTTTAAAAATGAAGTACAGTGAGAAAGCATTGACTTTTAGGCTTCTGGCGAGAAGCACTGTCATGGGGGAAATTCTGGGTGCTTTTAAGAAGCCTATCTAGAGACACTCTTGTCTGTGGTCATCGAAGTAATGGGTGGAAGAATGATCCTTAGAAGAGCAATCAGAGATGGCTGTGAAGGGCTCTGCCAACTGAGGGCTCAAGAGAGGCTGATACGAGGCTTTGGGTTTGTGATTCTTTACTGTCGTCAGGGAAACATTAGCTCTCTCTCACGTACTTCCATTGTTCATGTGGGAAAGCTACTCTGCTGTTTTCACGATGTCATTATTATAGTACTACGGGTTTCAGAGTAGGTATTCAATAACTGCTGATTGATGGATGTTCTGGTGTTGAACATGTATCATTGCTTCCCCACAAGCAAGTTTTTGCTGTTTTGGCAAATGCTTTGCCATGTTCTCTCTGTCCTAAAGCCCTTGTGAAAAAACACACAAATGAATGCAGTGATTAGCTCAGGGTCAAAGCTCGAAATGCCTAAACCAAGACGGCCCCAGAGCTTCCAACACCAAGCCTAGATAGAGATCCTTCCATTCTGCAGCCTGGCCAGCCATAGCCAGGTTGCAATCCAATCACACGCCTTCCAGAGGACTGTGATGGAAAAACCACTCCTGGGCTTCTCCTTCACTCTCATGATACCCCCATGGGCACAGCACTCCTGATACCAGCTGTCGGGGGTGGCTTCCTCACACAAAGCAAAGTGACACTAACTGGAGTATTCTACAATTCGATTCAGTTTCTAATACTGATGGGAGCTAGTGTAGATCCACAAGATTGCCCCTACTTCAGACACCAAGTGCAGTTACAAGAGGTAGGTCCCCAGGTTACCCACAAATTCTATCCATCTTGGCTACAAATTACAAATTCCCATGACCCACCCCCACCCAGGATTCAGTTATTTGCTAAAACAGCTCACAGAATTCAGGGAAATAGTTACTTACTGTACTGCTTTATTATATAATACAGGGTATGATACAGTATACAGGCAAATAGCCAGATGAAGAGATAGATAGGGCAAGGTTGGGGGTGGGGTGGTCCTGAGTGCATGAGCTTCTGTCCCTCTGGGTTGGGATGCATTACCTTCCCAGAGCATGGATGTGAACTATTCTGGAAGTTCTCTGAAGCCCACACTGTTGGAATTTTTATGCAAGCTTCACATAAGTACAATAAATTATTAACTTGATTTCTAGCCCCTTTCCTCTTCCCCTTTCAAGAGGGTGGGGAGGTGGGAGGAGGCAAACTGAAAGTCTGCATTTCCCCCATGACCGAAAGTCCTAAGCTTTGAATCATAGTTCGGTCTTTCTGGTGAGCAGCCCCATGCAGGAGCCCACCAGGAGTCACCTCATTAAAACAGAAGACAGTCTTCAGTTCAGTTCAGTCACTCAGTCATGTCTGACTCTTTGCGACCCCATGAATCACAGCACGCCAGGCCTCCCTGTCCATCACCAACTCCCAGAGTTCACTC